>NC_060145.1:313932314-314235344 GCF_021461385.2 Schistocerca piceifrons | reverse complement strand
GCAACGCCACTTTGTTTTGTCTTATAGTAAGCAGAGTATATTTTTTTGATAGGGCGATTCTCTGTCTTTGCGTGCTAGAATGAAGAACGACAACTTACGTTGTTAGTGATAAATTCACCGTTGGCGGAAAATATTTTTGGGTTAGACGGCTTTTTTATTTTTGGTTTTCAGGTAGTTGCGAAGTACATTTAGTCTCTCAAGCGATCACTGTTTCACACTTCGACTCTTTACTACGATTGCACGACCAGCTGTTTGGCAATAACCTAGTCTGTCTCCCTTAAGCAGTCAACAATATTTAAATTTTGTCATCCCAACTCGCTTCGCCATGCGCGACAAAGTCAAGGTCGAGCCGCAACGATGGGAGAACATCGGCGTCACTTCTGTCATTTCGTTAAGCCAGTGGGCCATTCTCTTAGTCGTGATTCACAAACCAGACGGCGTCATGCACATCTATGGTCATTTGAAACAGGCGCAACATGCAATGTATCGCAGACTCATATCCAGTTCCACGGCCGGAGTAGTTGTTGGCAAGGTTATCAGGACGCCAGTATTTCTCAAGCGTCGATTTGCACGACGCATGCCTACAATTGCCGTTGGACACCGCTTCTTAGAATTTCATAGTGCTCAACAAGCTCTCTGGTTTCTACCAATGTAATCACGTCTGCGCCAGCAGTTAATCAACTTAATATGGAGCAGTTGATTCTGACATTGCCTGTTGCATAAACTACCTCGATACATCTGAGTCACACATTCTACACGACAGGTGCAAACTGCTGGCAGAACTAGACGAGTAACTGAACGAGAATTAAACAGGAAATTAAATTCGAACAGAATTGTTTAACATATTTCCTGTTCAGGCAAACTAAATAAAGTACATTTAGCTCTGATACACAAATATTAATTGTACTCCTTATTTTTTCATAATGCCTTTACAATAGTACAAATGCTGACTATGTTCTTTGTTTAATTGTTTGCAGTAAATACTTAAAAAATCTGAATGACGCATTATGGATTCAGCCTAATCATGTTCGTTAATAACGCTGTTGAGAGGAATACAAGTATCTATCGACGGAAAAACTCTTGTGCATTCTCTTCGAAACAATTTAATGTATAAAACAACCCACGTAATCCGAAAATAGAACTTGTTAGTGTGTCGTGCTATGTTAAACCTTAGAAATAACATCGCTTGTAACATAGGGTAATAATAATGAACATGCCTTAATTTTGGGTGACTCTTGTAGGAACATACGCCCTAGAAATTTTAACAGTTAATCGTAGATGACACCAGAGAAATTAAACAATGGAGTAACGCAGTCACAGACGTGACCGGATGGATCGAACTTCAGCGCTGCGGATAGTATGCAGTAGCAGTTCTGCAGAAAATGGAGAAAGTAGATTGCACGCCAAGAGGAAAAGAAAACAGAGTGACGTCGTGAATGTAAAAATACAGCAACAAGCAAGCTAACCGAAAAGAATGTAGGAACTGGCGCCAATTTGGATTGCAACGCTCCGATACAGGATGTAGCCCTGGCAAGTGACCAATCTGTGCTCTTGTCTCATTATCCTGCATCAGTATTGCTCCCAAAGTGACTGAATGGACGTTCGAGGTGATAGTAAACGAGAATTTCATCAAATTACACATTTAACCGCTGTGCCGTTGAAAACTGATAAATAGTGCTCACTGGTACAATTACCATTACATTACATGAGGCAGGGCATTCAATGATGCGTGATTTCTAACTAGTTCACGACTTTCATTTGTACAAAGGTATCACTGATTACTGTAGAATACTGTTCTAATAGTAACTATGTTACAAGAAAGCCGTGGTAGTCACATTGTCAGCATATGAATGTTTGTGTTGTGATGTACTGTGATGGAAGCCCGCTGAACTACTGGTCTTCTTCTTCCTGCAGGACAGCAGAATGTCGGTTAGTTTCTTGTTGAACAGATAAGTACAGCAATGCCTGTTCATTGTACAGAAAGGGTAAGGTCTTCTGATTTTGTACCCCGGTTATACTGTTATACTTCGTTCTTGGTTCAGTATCAGAAAATAATTTCCTATGTGACCAATTCAATCTTATCATGTTCTTAAGATTGTGGTGTTTGTGGTGCCGGGAGGTAGGAAGATAATTAGAGAGCGATACTTAATTTGGGTTTTGAAATTAATTAACTTTTCCAAGAGTTTCCCGTCTAAAATCTATGAGCACAAGCGTGACATTTTGGCATTCGTTGACAACTCCAGTGGTGGGTTAGTTTATAAAATTACTTTTGCTGCTGCTAGTCACGATTTAAACTTACTTATTTCTTGCACGAAGCCCTTCAGGAAATGATTTCCACTTTGAAGTTCGTTTTTTTATGTATGTGTTATGGGATTTGTGCGCAATGTTTTAGGCGTGTGAGGTGCTGTGTTATTCTGTTGCCTTTACTGTAATAACATGTAGCCGTACACAATTTTGTTATTAATAATGGATCTTGATAACTAGTTAATGGCGAATTTGCAGAAGAGCTTCTTACTTTCGGTTTCACTGTAGTTCGTTTATACAAAACCTCACACACATTAAACGTAACTCACTCAATTTACGGTGCACTGTAACCGTTAAAAACAGCAAATATACACTAAGAAACAATCAAAAAGATAGCTTACATACAATCAATAGAGATATCACTACAGATCGTCCACAGAGTATGTATACTCTTCATTCTTGCAGATGGAATTTTTCGTATGTAATGTGAATCGTTATTTGCTTATGTATTAGTTATATACATACTTATGTCTGGATACTACAATTTTATTTGCTTACTTAGGGATAATATAGGGTGTTTCAAAATGAATATACTGGTTTTAAGGCTTTGAGCACATATTCCATTCACCTCACAATTATAAATAATACACCAAATGAAAGAGAAACACAGTTTTTCCTGCAATTATTCAGTGTGAACACCGATCACACATCGAGTCGATAGGCGAGTTGTTCCGAAACCTTTATCGATGTGTCAGGGGTAACTGTTGCAATAACACTGTTTCCAAAGTCAGATAGCTCAGCTGGTATCGGAGGCACATACACATGATCGCGTCAGATCGTATGCGAACGTGGCGGTCATGCATACAATGCTGTGTCAACCGGCCCCTTGCGCCCAATCCACCGGTAGGATACAACGTCGTGTAACCAGTCGCGCACTGAGTTATGCCAGTGAGTTGGCGCACCATCTTGCTCCCAAATAAAGATGTGCTGTTCAGCTTCTTCCTATTGAGGCACGGGCCATAGCTGAAGCACAAGATAAGAAACATCAGTTACAGTTGATTCACCGAAAAAGAAAAACCCATGAACATTCCGCGGGGATATTTCTTGGGGCTAAGCGTGAAAGACTCGCACTCGTTCAACACGTTTATCAGTCACTCTTTGTCTTTCATATTCTTCCCATTGCGCACAGGTATACAAACAAAACTGCGTTGCTCTTTCATTTGGTGTATTATTTACAACTGTAAGTTGAACGTAATAAATGCTAAAACGCCTTAAAAGTGGTATGTTCATTTTGAAACACCCTGTATTAAAGCATCTGAAGAAATTCACCGAGTCACTTTCAGTTTTTCAATCAATATTTTATATTCATATTTTTCATGATGTACATACAGGGTGTAACGGGTATAAGTGCAGGTATTTTTATACGTGGTAACTTAATATATACACACATCAGAGTGTTAGTTGTTCTTTTCTCTGCGTCGAACAGTTTTCCCACAAACACTTCACAAACTTCACGACCTGATGTTTTCTGCATAGCTGTAACGGGCACTACGTAGTGGATTACTCGTGTCGGTATAGAATAACTCTTCTGCGTACACGCATCCACGCTGCAACTCCTGACGTGTCGCCCAGGGGAAAATAAACATTAATGCCTTGCTCTTATCACATGTGTTTTGAGCTAGAACCTCACCTAAAAATACGAGGGTTGTCCAGAAAGTAAGTTCCGATCGGTCGCTAAATGGAAACCACAGTGAAAATCAGAAAATCAGAAGATTTCCAACAACATCGTCATAGAAGGCAGCCGCCTGTGCTTTCCGATAATTCTCTATGCTGGTCTATAGCGTGTAGTGTGCGCCCAGGTGTTGTCTTCGTATCCAGCGTTTCACGTGAAAAGAGATGATACTCAGTACGAGCCAATTAGGACTGTGTTGTGGGTGATCGAACACTTCCCATCGAAAAGGCTGCAGGAGCATCTTCGCTGCCCCTGCAGAGTGCAGCTGAGAATTGCCATGAAGAAGGAAGTGCGTGGCAGTTGTGTTAGGTGGGCTGCATTCATTAAGACGAAGCCTCTCAGCGGGCCCTCCTACTTGTGCGGGAGACATCGTTGTTCTAGGCACCTTTACTCGCTCACAATGCGCTCACAACTGAAAAGAACGTCTTGATGCGACCGACGATCATCCTAGAGACACTAGCCAACACATCTGTGCAAAACTTCATCGGGTTTTCACTGTGGTGTCCGTTTCGCGATTGATTGGAACTTACTTTCTGGACAACCCTCGTATACAACTTGTAATAGATATAATTTGCAAATTACTTAAATATTGATTGGAACTTACTTTCTGGACAACCCTCGTATACAACTTGTAATAGATATAATTTGCAAATTACTTAAATAATCTGCCTCTGTAGCTGCGCGGTCAGCACGGCGGAATGATGACTGAAGGGGCCCATGTTCGATTCCCAGGCGAGTCGGACATCTTCTCTCCACTTGGGAACGGGTCTTTTGTTGTCCTCACGTTTGTATCGTCGTAACTGACAAGGAACTCGTCCCCAATATGCTGTTGTATCGTCTTTCCATTATTGAGATGGCTGAATCGCGCGAACCAGAAGTCAGTAAATTGAAATTGAAATAAAAAATCACATAAATACTGATGCAATGTTCTTCAGTTAACTGTCCTCAGTAACCAGTAGAAATATCTTCCCTTATACCCTTCACATCCTTTATATCTCCAGATATTCTAAAACATCCGTTTTATAACCTTAATTTAATCTATGGTGTACTTTCACGTTTTACTCTACATTTTCAAATGGGTGTCCTGTATTACGAACGTATGTGGATGTTACTGATGATGTGAACTGAATGGTGCGTCCAATTAGGCCGATTCCTTTCGTCGGTCCGCATCAGATATCAACAATACTAAAAAGGACTTTGGACTGTATTGTATGAGAGATACCTTTACAGGAAAGGTTACTATTTCTAGGTGTCGTTGGACATGTCCGTATATTTTTGCAGTGATTAAGAAGACGTCTCAGAAACTGAGTGATGTGCCTAATTTTATCGATTCTTTTCGTCAGTCCGGCCACTAGAGGCCCAAAGAACTCGAAAGAGCTTTAGAATGTATTGTGTGAAAGATCTGTTCGCAGAAATGCTACTGTTTTCAAGGTTTTTTATCATTTGAACTCATCTCTGAGACGACTGTGAGTTTCGTTCACTCGCATATTGTCATTCCTCGTTTCTGAGCATTTCGGATTTTCGATGAGGAAAATAATAATTTCTGGCACGGTGCAGCAGGATATTGTGGTTTATCGATAGATTACTTGTAACGTTTAGCACGGAAGTTCTCCGGAGCTGCCAGACGGAAGAAACTGCAACAATTTCTGAGAAACTTCAAAAGGACTAACGTCGGCTGCTAGCAGTACGAAATATGCTCGCATTTGACTGTTTTCGTGGCGATAGCGTTTTGATAAATTTCCGTTATCCTAAAAACGTATCATAGTAATTTTGAGCGAATACAAGCTTATCTTTTTTCCAATTTATGACAGTCAGTTTGCATTTTTTTTAAATCGAAAGAAGTCTGCTGCTGATTACACAACGAATAATTGAATTAAAGAAACCTGTATATTACCCTTTTCCACTTCTTTCGTTGCATGAGGGCGGCGATACAGAGGCGCACCAACTCTAGAAGACGTGCCCACCCTCCCCTTCCCCCATTTCTCGTTTCGACCCACCTCAAGGAAACCTCACGCCGAATAAGTGTTAAACAGGATTAAGTTTTTAATGCCTGGAGACATACAAACACTCTCACGTCCATGGAAACTTTCACAAATTATTGTGTCGCGGTTGGGGACCATTGTTGAAGGAACAACGAGTATCATTGTACTCAGCCAGAGAAAATATAACTTTCGTTTCTTTAGGGATGATTTGGTGGATAGGCATATGTTAAAGTGATCAAGCAGTGAGTCAATGACATCGATAGAAGAATAATTTTTGTCACCCATTTAGCTAATAAAAGTACTTCATTGTTTTTGGTTGATGGTTGGTGCTATGAGCTCAGTTATTCTCCCAAGATACTGGTCCATTCTCGAGCACTGGTTGGCAAATATTGGATGGTGTGGTAGAGAGATACATCATGAAAACACAAAGCAATGTCAAATGTATCCTTTGTAAAGGACTACTCAACAACATGACCGATCGAGATTTTTTTTAAAGCAAAGAACTGAACTGAAATTACATCAGACATCATTTTTTTAAATTTTCTCTAGTTAAAAGACTTTTTTACGTAGTGGAAAGGTGCTGTAACATCTCATTTCCTGTCCGTCCCTATGTTCTGTTTCTGTGGTTATTGTCTACGACTGAGTCGGTTTGTAAAGGTAGGAAACTTTCTCTAGTCCGGCGTTGATGTGCTGTCTTTCCCTAATCCTTGTTGTGATCGGAGAGTGCAAGGCTGGGTTACAGGGAGAGTAATTTCCCCATGGCGGCTGGTGTTTCCAACATCCGTTGCCGAAAGGTTCCTATAGTCCTGCCAGGAGGCAGCAGCTTACAGAAAATCTGTTAGCGCGATCAGGACACTCACATACCTACATTCTGCTCCTGATTCTGACTGGCAACAAGGGCTGTATGTTAAATAATTTTGTGGAGCGGTATGGAGAGCCCGAAATCGAGAAGAAATCGTGTGCCCTCTGAGGCAGAGGAGGTGTTTTCGTAGTGTATTTCAGAAATCTGGAAAAGGTGATCCTTCATGGTCAACCGAGTTACTTGTTGCAGTACGAAAGACAGAAGAGCGTTTCCCGGTGCAGACGTCGAACTCTGCTTAGACATTTTCGTGTTTCTCTTGTCGAGATTTGCGTGGACGTACTCGACAAAAAAAAAAAAGTTCTCAGACTAGAGAGTGGAGTCATTACTAAGCCGGAAGTAGTGTTGGATAAAAGCGACGGATTTGGCTAGCGTTAATTCCTGCCAATAACTCTCTGCCGGCCGCGGTGGACGAGCGGTTCTAGTCGCTTCAGTTCGGTACTGCGCGACTGCTACGACCGCAGGTTCGAATCCTGCCTCGGACATGGATGTGTGTGATGTCCTTAGGTTAGTTAGGTTTAAGTAGTTCTAAGTTATAGGGGACTGATGACCTCAAATATTAAGTCCCATAGTCCTCAGAGCTATTTGAACCATTTGAAATTCCATTTGTTTCCGCGTAAACTTGAGAGATGTTTTCTGTGTCACTCTTTCCCTAGTGACTTTGAACTATATTCCCGTTTGATTTTTTGGTAATTTTCGTTACACAACCCCACAACTGGCTACAGCAGTCCACACACCCCGTGCATAGGCAACGAAGTAAAAATGGCTCAAAAAAGACGGATCCTAATTTCAGAGCGATCATCGAAATATAAGATCCCCGTGGTTTACATAAATCGCTTATAAAGAGTGACGGATGGTACCTACATTTGCGCTTTCCCTGTAACTGTGATGTGTACCCATGTACCTGGCTACCTGTGAAGAGTCTATGTTTCATAAACAATATAGTGTCCTTTCGTAGCCCACTGGAGAACAGAACCACATAAACTGTATCAGTCTCAAACAAAGAATTTTGTAATCTTGACTTTTTTACAGTAGTATCAGGGTATTGTAGTTTCAGTTGAGGAGCAGCATATTTCGTGATGCACCTCCACGCCTTTGATAAAATGAAAACAATCCATGCGGTTAGAGCGGCTCCTTGTGCATTGATTAACCAACTACCACAACAGAGGATTCTATCTTTCATCTATAAAACTTCCATTCGATGTAGTTTTGGAGTAGCATGGAACGATGTAACTCTCTAAAAGATGGACAGGAGAGAAGATATTACTGCAGCTTTATCAAAGATACTACAACAAGACAGATTACGTCGGCCTTCGTATTTCTATTAACGATACGTAAATAACGTTTGCAGCCAGTAAAAGAACGTAAGTATACTAATTGCGTATTAACCTAAAATAGGGTCTGAATCTACTCTTCCCACCACTCCCCACATAAATGTATCAATCCTTCCAGTGTCAATTTGGAGAAAGGCAGAACAGGCAGTGGATTTTGACCAGTAGACGGGAGATATCTATCGTGAAGTTTTAAGACAATGTCGCCATTCAGTGCGAGACCAATATGGACGACCCCTCCTCCCCCCCTCCCCCAGAAACAAAAATCACCCTATCTCAGATACTGGGGACACTCTTTCGGTCAGCTTTTATAGTAAAAGCAGGCGTAACGGAAATGAAATATCAATGTCAAGTGACTGGAAATTGCTGAAGTTTATGTTGCCACACAACATTTAATTTAGTCTTTCTTCTCATATACTTCTGTGAAGAAGGAAATAGATTCTTCAAATTTAGCTGTATGACTAGCGTCGATTAACTTATTCTACAGTAAGGGTTTCCTTTTTTTTCAAGCATTAGTGTCGTATGAGCTAACACTGTAGTCTAATGATAGAAGAAGCGTAGCAGCGGTACTTACGTTGCATCCAGCAACTGGTTGTGACAGTGTTTTATTCCTTGTTGTACAGACGACTATAGATTACAGGATAGGCACTGCGGCTGTTATATGCGGATGAAGGGGAAATTTGCCATTGTTCGTCAACAGCTGGATGATGTTTTAGTCACGGTCGACAGGCTTCGGGCTGGTGTTCTAGGCTGCAGCCGCATCAGGGCACCTGTGACGAATGCTTTGGCACTTATGGTGCCTATATCGTCGCCTGGGATCCCTGCTGAATGAACACCGTCCGATTCGCTCGTACTAACCTGTCGAGATTCACCTGATGATGAACGGCGAACAGTGGTGAGTCGGAGATCTCTGAGCGAAAGGCAAACGTGGGTACTGGGCAACACGGTTGTCTTCTTACTCTTTAGAAACAGGCCTGAGGTATTGCCCACTGCTGTTAGTATGTCTAGCGATCTTCCTGAAAGGCCCGGACGAGAGCAGAGGGTGGGATTGCTTGTCATTATGAGTTCCAGTATTAGGTAGATGACTGAGCTCCTCAGGGGAATACCGTACAAGTCGGGCTAAGAAGTCAGTGTCCAATCTGTTTCGAGAATGAAATTTTCACTCTGCAGCGGACTGTGCGCTGATATGAAACTTGCTGGTAGATTAAAACTGTGTGCCGGATCGGGACTCGAACTCGGGACCTTTGTCTTTCGCTGGCAAGTGCTCTAACATCTGAGCTATCCAAGCACGACTTACCAATTAGAAGAGAAGGGACTTCCGTCCGAGATTTAGAGGGGTTCTGTCTGCAGTGACTGAGCGCACTGGGTGGAGCCGGTTGCATATTGTGGTACGAATGACGGCTGCCAAGTCGGTTGATAAGTCATCCCTGGTCCCTACAGGAGTCTGGCTGCTTTTGTGAAAACAGCTAGCGTCGAACGCTTGATGGAAAAGAGGTAGCGTTTTGCAGCATCGTTTCCAGAACCGGCGGCGGTCCTCTGCTTTGGAACAGCGGTTCAGACGATTAACTGGCGATATAAGATGCAGATTTCACGATCAGGGCACCTCTTAACATGTCAGGTGGGCACTACGCGAAAGAAGCAGCTACAAGGATAGCAGGGTACGTGTGAAGCGCATATACGGGCTTTTTAGAACAAAAAACTCCCTCCACATGTCCCGTAAGATATATTATAGTTTCAGACAGGGAAGAATATCAGCTCTATTAATTAAGGAGTGTGACATTCGTCATAGCAGATCGGAGTAATAAAATGTTAATATAGTATTAGCTAGCTCCAGAAGCTTCTATGGAAAGGTTCCAGCGCCAGTCTCGTTTATAAATGGCTGTAATGCACACATAGTTGGCAACAGAAAGTTGGCCGAAGATAGATGTTAACAGCACTGAAATTATGAATTCCGATTGCAATGTCGCAAATGTAGCCTGAACGCCGGTAGTAGAGACGTGTTTATAGTCGTAAATAATGCAGTAATGGCTAGTAAGACAAATGCAGATTCCGAATGCGAAAAAATGTGCATGAAGATTAGTGTCAAAGTTGGGTGAAACCTAGTAATCAGATGGTTTTGCCGACGCCCTGCCGCAAGAGCAGTAATAGTAGAACATTTGAGGGAAACCTTGGAGAAGTTTGCGCATAAATTTTCTGGTCAGATTACAGTATTTGGGAGAGATTTCAACCTACCAGCTATAGACTGGTAGATTGATGGATGGTTTGAGGGAGGGGACCAAACAGCGAGGTCATCGGTCCCATCGGGTTTTGGAAGGATGGCGAAGGAAGTCGGCCTTGCCCTTTCAAAGGAACCATACCGGCATTTGCCTGAAGCGATTTAGGGAAATCGCGGAAAACCTAAATCAGGATGGTCGATCGCGGGTTTGAACCGTAGTCCTCTCGAATGCGAGTCCAGTGTGCTACCCACTGTGCCACCTCCGTTCGGTAGACTGGTGAATGTAAGTGATTTCGGCGGGTAGTAGGTATACGGAATCGTGTGAACCGTTGCAAATGCCTTATCCAAAAATTAATAAGAACTTTTCATCAGAGAACAAACTCGTGAAGGTAACATGTTAGAAATCCTGATAAGAAACAGACGCGAATATTTCGACTCAATTAACGTATAACAGGGAATCGGCTCTCTGAATACGGTGCTGAATAAAAATGCAAAGAAATTTGGGAAGATATTTCTGCTTAGTAAGTGGTGCAGGAAACAATATTTCAGATTACCTGAGCGGTTGACATGAAATATTCATCTCTGTGACTGAAAATGTTGAGTATAAACCAACAAAGTTGAAGAGTATTGTACAATACAAGTGTATAGTAAAATACGCCTTAAGAAGATATGTGCCGAGGAAAGCTGTGAAGGTTTGGAAAGTCAATCAAAATCTGAATGAAAACTATCTTACAGAAAATCCAAATTAGTGTGGGTTCTATGTTAAATCAGTAACCCGATCAAAACCATTTGTGCAGACTCTCTGTGAACAAATTAGCATCGAAATGGAGGATGCCAAAGAAAAGGCTGAAACACTAAATTTCTTTTTCCAGAATTGTTTCATTGTAGGAGGTCGTCCTGCGGTTCCTACTTTAAACGCCAGAATGACAGATATTGACGTAAGTGACAACGGAATAGAAAATCATCTGAGATCATTCGACAGGGCAAAGGCGACTTAACCTGATAGGACATGTATAACATTGTGCATAGAGTATGAGAAAGAATTTGCTCCTTGTCTAGTAGCAGCGTACTATAGGTCGTTGGGGGAGCGTAGCTTTCCCAGCGGTACGAAAATTACGCGGGTCGTTCGTCTTTTCGAGAACAGTTGTCGAACAGACGCACAAAATAAAGGCCTGTCACGCTGATGTCAATATACATGGTGAATCGGGAGGAAAGGTACATGCTTTGAAGGGTGATAGTAAGGATCATTCCGAACGGAAAATTTTGTATGTGGATATGCCCTATTCTGAAGTTTCCGAGATAGAACACGTTTAACGCACATTGTTTTTTATTTTTCTGTGTTATTCAGTACATTGTCATTGTTTACAAGTTACCACTGTAGTCTAGAGGAAATCGAGACGAACAATTTGATATAGGATCCTTGCGGTCTATCAAGTCGTGAAACTACCTCAAACTGGCCTACAAAAACTACCTAACCTACAGCGCATGCATGCTGCGCGAGGTTTTCAGTATTCTCTCGCTCTCTTCGCGCACAAACTGTTGGCCCTAAAGAAAAAGTGAATAGGACCTTTCTTTAGGAAATTTAATGTAGTTAAACTTTTTACTGTGACACGCATTCGCTAGAGGTAGCGGTTTTCGAGTTATTCAAGAAAACGTAAAAAAAACGTGTTATCCCACGTAAACCATTCGGAATATGGTCGCTGTCCAGAAGAAGTTTTTGTTCAAATGTGTGTGAAATTTTATGAGACTTAACTGCTAAGGTCATCAGTCGCTGAGGTTACACACTACTTAACCTAAATTATCGTAAGGACAAACACAAACACCCATGTCCAAGGGAGGACTCGAACCTCCGCCGGGATCAGCCGCACAGTCCATGACTGCAGCGCCCTTAGACCGCTCGGCTAATCCCGCGCGGCGTAATTTTTGTCCAGAATAAACAATACTGTCACTTCTTAAAGTATCTTGTCTCCTGATTAACCTTGTGTTGTAAGTTTGGACGTTTTACGCTCACATATTATGACATTTCTGGGACAGAAGCCAGCTCGCTCTCTTCATCCACGAGACCCAGAAGGCAGTAAATAACGGCACCCAGGTCGATGTCGTTTTTATAGACTTCCAGAGGGCGTTCGATACAGTTCCATACTGTTGACCATTGAACAAAATACCAGCCTACTGAATATCGGTTCAACTTTGTGGTAAATTGAAGAATTCCTAGCAAAGAGAACGAAGTATATCAATATAAATCTTCAGACGTAACACATGCCTCGGGCGTATCCCAAAGAATGTTATAGAACTAATACTTTTCGCAATATAAATGACCTTTCGGATAACGTCGGGCGTGCCATGAGGTTCTATCGTATACACAGGTACCGAAATGCTTTAAAATTGGTGAGAAATACTAGAAGACCTGCAGAAGATCGACGCTTGGTGCAGGAAATGGCAATTGATCCCCAACATAAACAAATGTAACGTAATGCGTATAAATAGGCAGAAAGACCCGTTACTGTAAGATTACAAGATTTCAAAACAGTCGCTAGAAGCAGTCACACTCATCAAGCATCTGATAATATGCTTTCGGAGCTACTTAAAATGGAAGGATAACATATTACTAATCGCAGGAACGGCAGATGTCAGATTGAGATTACTGGAAGAATCCGAAGGAGGTAGCTGAATAGTGCTCAACTGTCTGGGATCCATACGGATTGAACTGATAGAGAAAATAGAGAATATGCAAAGAAGAGTAGCGCCTTTCGTTACTGGTTCATTTAGTAACAGCGGAAGAGTAACGGAGACGCTCAGCCAACTCTACAGACGCTACTAGGTACGTGTTGTGCATCACATTGTGGTTTAGGGTTAAAATTCAGAAAGCACCTTCCTGGAAGAGTCAACCAATATATTGCTTTTTCCTATGTATATCTCACGAATGCAGATTCGACTTCACACGGAGGCTTATCAAGAACCTTGCTTGTCGCAGACCATTTGTGACTGGAACAGTCAAGGGGGAAGGCGACAATGGTCACGAGGTCCCTCCGGCACATAGCAAATGATGGCTTGCGGATTGTGCTTGCCGATGTAGATGTAAAGGCACAACACTAAGACGGAAACAATAACTAGGAAAGTAACATAACAAATTAAATTTTAGGTGGCGCTGAAGGAAATCAGTAATACCGCTATTTAATATAAAACTGGATGTATGTTTGTATGTTTCATATTTCCTTCAAAACCACTGGATCGATTTCATCCAAACTTAGCACAATATCACTTACTGTATGGAAAGAAACATTGTGGGATAACGATCACACACACCTTTCAAAAGGGTGCGTGCCGGGGTGAAAAAGCAATGCAGCACACAATGCGCGGACACCCAGACTCTAGTCGTTCACTATGAGAGAACGAGAACGCTTACTGACATGCAACAAACTTTACACATATTTTCAAACCCTTACGAGACTTTTCTCACTCACACCTCCCCCAAAAAGATAAAAGAAAAAGAAATTTATCGTTTACTACGTTTTTGCTGTTCGTACAGTGAAATTGCCGCATCAGGCATGGCCTTTTATTTATTACTTCTTTAGTAACAACTCTATTTGCAAAGTATTTTGCATATAGTGTCCACGTATATCACTGGATGTACTTGCTAAAGTATAACATTTTATGACGTACAGTTCAGGAGACATAACGTCGTAAGGATTGATCTGCGTGAAAACGAAACTGCAGGTTGAATCGTTAGAGGTACAGGTGAAATATGTAAAATATATGGACATAATGCGTATGTGGGCTATTTCTGGATCTATTTTTACCGAACTTGGTACACATATTACTGTCGATAACGTAGAGGGAGAAGGGGGGAGGAGGGGGAGGAAGAGACAAACAGAAAGGTGGAAGAAGGAGTTGATGGGCACAAATATAGGGAAGGATGAGATATGATGAGAGAGGGAAAGGGATAATGGACAGAGAAAGGGAAGAGGAAATTGGGAGGAGGAAATGGGCAGAGAAAGGAAAGAAGAGAGAGTCAGAGAAAGGGAGAGGAGTAGATGGACAGAGAATGGATAGAAAAGGAAACGGATAGAGAGTAGGGTATGAAGTTGATAGAAAGGGGAAGAGGAGATGGACAGAGAGTAGGAGGTGGAAGGGAGAACAGAGAAAAGGGGAGAATTAGGCGGACAAAGAGGGGGGAACGAGAAGATTGACAGAGGAGATGGACAGAGCGAGGGAGGAGGAGGAGATAGGCAAAGGAGAGGGAAGAGGAGATGGACAGAGAGTAGGAGGTGGAAGGGAGGAATGGGAGAATGACATGGAGAAAGAGGGGGGACGAGATGATTGCCAGAGGAGATGGACAGAGCGAGGGAAGAGGAGGAGATAGGCAGAGGAGGGGAATAGGAGATGGACAGAGAGTAGGAGGTGGAAGGGAGGATAGAGAGAAGGGAAGAATGAGGTGGACAAAGAGGGGAGGACGAGAAGATTGACAGAGAGAGGGGGAAGAAGGAGATGGACTATTAGAATTGGAATAAATACATACCCGGGCAACGCCGGCAACACAGAGATAATGGTAAAGCAGTTTCTAAGGCTATCAGTTTCTGGAAATAAATGGCATTGCCATATGTTTTTTATATCTCTGTGATTTAGCCAACGCACTTTGTTGCAGTTGCAAAGATATATTTGGACAAGTGTGTTTGTTTGTGCTAAGGCAATGACCTGTTACTGGTGGACTGTTGGTTTTATCCTGGTGTTTCGCACTTCACTCTGTTGTGTATTTATTTTTCTGTCTGAAGGTGAGCTTGAAGTTGCCGAGACAGCGGACCTTGACGACCGTTCGCTAATCAACGAGAACTATTGACGCGCAACAGTGAGCACGCAGCACTGTGTCGACAGCGTCTCCGCAGTGCATGAATGATAGTTTTATACTTTAGTTCTAGAAAGGCTGCCTAACAAACGAGACCAAGTGGAATGTCTCTGCAACTAATAGCGCGTAGCTTGTCTTTTTGATTTATTAAAACATTAAGGGATAGAAACAGTAATTTCTGAGAGTGAGTTGGAGATAGAATACCTCTTATGTTAAGTAAAGTCGTTGTTGACTGGTTATTCAGCGGTCTGACTAGAAAGACTTTCGTTCTTCGCCCACAGTGCTAATGGAAATGGAGCTCCATAGACCGCTTTTGAAGTTAGGCGTGAGAAAGAAGCTGAGATTAAAAAAAAAAAAAATAATCCTGTACGCTGGGAGAGAAAGTTTGCTAAGCTTCAGGAGACCAATAACAGGATAAATAGTAGGATAAAAAAGAACAGCAGGCTATAGTTAAAGAAGGGCGGGAAGGATTGCTCAAAAGCATTCCGCGGAAGACGTTGTTACAGCTTGCCACGGTGCTAAGACGTCACCAATTGCAACAAACAGCGTCCGAGACAGACATAGTTTGTGCGAAAGAGATTGAGCACTTTTAGCGTAAATTGATGCGAAGAGTAGAACCATTATTTCTAAGAAGGCGCGATAATCTCGTGGTAGACGCTTTAATGTTAAAAGAAACAAGGAGAAGATGAAGTGAAATAACGTGCTGTAAAAACGAGAGAGAGTGAGTGCTTGTCGGAGTAATCATTGCGTAGGAGTACATTATACATCATTAGCGTCGCCGCTACAACTTCAACGAGTGACTGGCAGGAATATTGTGTGTATATCTTGTCCCATAGCTTTTGGAGTACTCTATGCCAGTAACTTCCACCTCCGACTCTTTAAAGAACCCAATTTTCAGTTATAAAATAACTTCAGACGACTGATTACTGTAAGAAGGAGTTAGTGTGTTAAATGTTTGATGTCAAACGTGCAAAACCTTTATGGTTGAAGACGCAAAACCCTAATTATGTTGGTTTTATTAGTTTTGGCTTATTCGTCAACAGAGAAACCAAAAAGTTTAGAAAAGGTTTGAAATAATTTTTCAGGTTTGTTGGAAATTGCTAAGTACACTGAACCCTACTCGCATACAGAATACAGAACAGTAATCTACGCTAGACAGTTAAAACACTAACTCTTCATCAAGGGAACGTGAAATGTTGCTCGCATGAGATGGCTGACGACTAGGCGGCTTAAAATCCTTCCAGGGATATTCCAGCCAACATTTCCATACGACTTTGCCTACAGTCACTTTCCTACTTGGCGCGGGCGCGTTTGAAGATAGGCGCTATTGGCTCCACACGTACGTCAGATAGTCACAGATTTTTAACCATTACCTCGAAAACAGAACGGTACTTAATTAATAGTTTGTTTGTTTATATGTACATGGCCGTAGTCCTGGTACACAATGAAATCCGCGCGCCGCAATACTGTAGCACGCCACTAGAAGAGCCAAACACATGGGTTGGATGAAAAGTAGTGGCAGCATTGTTATGATTCATACCAGACGTTATTGGCAGACTTGCACCGTATTACATGTCTTCAATATAACCACCCAGCATCTAGATCACTTTCCCCGGCGCATATGGAAGGCGTCGCACATCGTCAGCGCGTCCATCTCTGTCGATATCTCGCAAGGATGATGTTTTCTCTTGTGTTGTGACACGTGACACGAAGAGGTTCCATCATTTTGACGAACAGGTCGTCATCGAATGGGCTTATATCTGACGAATATGGTGGATGTTCCAATATCTTCCATACCCACGAACGCAGTAGCTCCTGCGGGACGAACGTGATGTCGCAAGAAATTGCAGTACTAGGCTGAAGTGACCGCCTGTTAGGGCGCTTGAACTAGCCTCCCGCACTTTCAGACAGTACGCACTGCAACGGACTCAAACATAGCTGTCGCCGCTCGCTGCACTGCTTCATCTGACGATCTGCTATCAGCTACAGACAGCGAGCATGCCATTTGCCGAACGTCTTTCATGTTACAACAGTGTTTCCATTACTTTTTATGCTACGTTAGCAAAATGGCTCAGCACGATGATAAAGTGGAGTATTGTGCGGTAATTCGTTTCCTGCGTTTGAAGAAGAACATCGCTGCAACAATCCATGCTGAGTTGGTGGAAATTTACGGCAGCAATCCACTGTCGTATGCCAGGGTGACAAGGTGCTACAGACTCTTCCAGTGTTGTCACATAAGTCTGAACGACGAAGAATCGGGAATCGCGAGAGAAATGGAGACAATGGTGCTCGATGGCCGATAGCGAAGAAATGAAAATCAGTCATGAACCAGTTTTGAACATTTTGAACGGGATTTGGGATATGACAAAAGTTGTCGCCCGCTGAGTTTCGCGATTGCTCACACCCAATCAAACCGACCGCGGATCCGAGGATGCAGAATAAAAACTGCAGCTTTGTCATGCCAATCCAGATGAAGCTTTTAGCCACCGTGAACGAGATCTGAATGCGTCATTGCGACTCCGTACAGAAGAGCAAAGCGAGCTTTGGAAACATGTGTATTCACCACGACCGAAAATGGCTAAGACACAACCATTATGTCAAGGTGATCATAAGTGTTTTTGGGACTGCCATGGTGTGGTGCTAACAGATCGTGCCCCTAAGGGGTAAACCGTCACGGGTGTGTTTTCGCTCGAGCTCATTTTGTACAGGATGCAATCAAACTTGTTGATTGTTTGGGCTATCGAAATTTGCTTCATGCTCCCAGTATTTTCCTGACATGGCACCCAGTCACCTCTCGGATGAAAACTCTTATTTCGTAGTAGTCGTTATAGGATCACAACGAGGTTATTTTCGAGATGGTACGTCTCCCGTACAGCCTAAATAAAGACTTCTACAAGCAAGGTATTCGCCAAGCCATCCTTTGTTTTTGGGGAAAATGAATAGCATTAAAGGGTGGATATGCAGAGAATGTTGACTGGAATACTCTACTTCAAATTCTGAAGGTGGCAGGGGTAAAATACAGGTAGCGAAAGGCTATTTACAATTTGTACAGAAACCAGATGGCAATTATAAGAGTCGAGGGACAGGAAAGGGAAGCAGTGGTTGGGAAGGGAGTGAGACAGGGTTGTAGCCTATCCTCGATGTTACTCAATCTGTGTATTGAGCAAGCAGTAAAGGAAACAAGAGAAAAATTCGGAGTAGGTATTAAAATCCATGGAGAAGAAATAAAAACTTTGAGGTTCGCCGATGACATTGTAATTCTGTCAGAGACAGCAATGGACTTGGAAGAGAAGTTGAACGGAATGGATAGTGTCTTGAAAGGAGGATATAAGATGAACATCAACAAAAGCAAAACGAGGATAATGGCAAGTAGTCTAATTAAGTCGGATGATGCTCAGGGAATTAGATTAGGAAATGAGACACTTAAAGTAGTAAAAGAGTTTTGCTATTTGGGGAGCAAAATAACTGATGATGGTCGAAGTAGGGAGGATATAAAATGTAGACTGGCAATGACAAGAAAGGCGTTTCTGAAGAAGAGAAATTTGTTAACATCGAGTATAGATTTAAGTGTCAGGAAGTCGTTTCTGAAAGTATTTGTATGGAGTGTAGCCATGTATGGAAGTGATACATGGACGATAAATAGTTTGGACAAGAAGAGAATAGAAGCTTTTGAGATGTGGTGCTACAGAAGAATGCTGAAGATTAGATGGGTAGATCACATAACTAATGAGGAGGTACTGAATAGATTGGGGAGAAGAGAAGTTTGTGGCACAACTTGACTAGAAGAAGGGATCGGTTGGTAGGGCATGTTCTGAGGCATCAAGGGATTACCAATTTAGTATTGGAGGGCAGCGTGGAGATGAATACACTAAGCAGATTCAGAAGGATGTAGGTTGCAGTAGTTACTGGGAGATGAAGAAGCTTGCACAGGATTGAGTAGCATGGAGAGCTGCATCAAACCAGTCTCAGGACTGAAGACCACAACAACAACATGCAGAGGACTGACATCGCTACCATGTTCCGTGGCGGCAGCTCGGTTTTTTCGAGGTGGCAATTAAAACCTTATGACTACCCCGCACATGAGTTGCGTCACGTGACTCTGTGGCGCGAATCGAGAAACAGTTCGTGTACTGGGTACATGGGCCTTCACGAGGCCTCCGCGGTAGTGGGCGTCTGGCGGCTGGCGGCTATCGGGTTCATAGGTCGCTGCCCCGAGCGTGGCCCGCGGCGGCGAGGCCGCCGGATGAAAGCGAATGGCGTACGCGGGCAGGTATAGGTAGACCCGAGCTTTCTCCGCCACGCATCTGGGTCAGCCTCGGGCACGCACTGCCCATCTGCCGACGCACTGCTCTCCGAGTCTGCGCCCGCAGACTGTCACTAGGTCAGCTGTCTGCTAATATTAGACATGACTACTTTCATCACAGTCGCCTACAAATGTGTCGCTGTTGCTGTTGTTGTCTTCAGTCGGAAGACTGGTCTGATGTAGCTGTCCTCGCTAGAGTGTTGTACTGCAGCCTGTATCCATCTGAACCTTCTTACTGCAGTCAATAGTCAAGCTGTGGTCTCTCTCTACAATGTCTCCCTCCCGGTCTCCCACTCTTGACTCCATTACCAAATTTACTACTCCTTGATGCCAGCGTGTGCCCTATCAACTGGCCCGTTCCCTTAATCATATTGTGCTATAAATTTCTATTTTTTCTCAGTTGATTTCGTACCTCAGAAATAGTTGTTCGATCTTCTGTAACACCAATTTCAAGAGCTTCGTATCTTCTCAAACCTCGATGTCACCTCACATTTTAATTCATTGATGAATAATTATAACTGTTATATAGGAAAAGAAATCCGTCCTGAACTCGACCTCATTTTTCTGCAAAAGTTTGATAGCAAAAAGTCCGTTTAAAAAAAGGAAATTGTTTAGAAGAATATTGTATTCGTCGGCACGTCATATGAAACCATGTGGATCTATTGGCGGGAATCAGAACGTGCGACGTAAGAAAGCTAAATTGCTGGGAAGCGGACGCCACAGCAGTGTCAGTAGCATCAAAAGACAAGAGAGGCGGGACAAAAGAAGAGGCGAGAGCACTAAATGTGAGAGTGACGACGGTGAATGGTACGGGAGTGCTATACAAACATTGAGATATACTGAGATAATACGACAGAACACTGAGGGCTCAAGACGGGTGTGACAACTGAGCAAGAAAATTATTGAACATTTTTTACTTTAAAAACGTGGTGAACAAAGTGAAACAATGTGTTGCAGTCAGTGGTAATAGTATATGATAACAGTAGGTGCCAGAAACAAATTGGAAAATTTCATTAACCAAGATTCAAGTTTGCCTGTCGCAGATTCTCTCAGTAACTTTTCCTGACAGTCGGGTAAGAAAAATCACGTGAACAGATACAAAAAATTCTACAGCTACATATATACTCCGCTAGCCACCAAGCGGTGTGTGGCGGAAGACACAATTCGCGCCAAAGTCATATTCCCTCCCCCCCCCCCCCCCTCCCCCCTCTTGTTCCACTCGCGGATCGCGCGAGGAAAAACGACTGAACGCCTCAGTACGAGCTATAATTTCCCTTATTTTTGAATGGTGATCATTGCGCGATTTGAAAGTTGGAGGTAGTAATATATGCTCTACATCCTCGGTGAAGATCGAATTTCGTAATTTAGTGAGCAGCCCCTTCCGTTTAGCGCGTCGTCTATCTGCAAGTGTGTCCCAGTTCAAACTTTCTGTGAGATCAGTAACGCTCTCGCGATGGCTGAATGTACGTCATGAATCCTGCTGCTCTTGTTTGGACCTTCTCAATCCTTTGAATCAGTCCCAACTGGTAAGGGTCCCATACAGACGAACAATAAGACTGGACGAACTATCGTATTGTAAGCTATTTCCTTTGTTGAAGGACTGCATCGCTTCTGGATTCTACAAATAAACCGCAATCTAGAGTTTGCCTTACCCGTTACTTGCGTAAGCTGATCATTCCATTTGAGATCGTTTCGAATAGTCACACCTAGATACTTGACGGATGTTACCGCTTCCAAAGACTGGGTATTTATTTTGTACTCTTACATTAATGGAGATTTTCGCCTAGTTATACGCAGTAGGTTACACTTACTAATATTGAAAGAACTGCCAGTCATTACACAACGCATTTATTTTTTGCAAATCCTCATTTATTTGTTCACAACTTTCGTGTGATACTACTTTCCTGTAGATTACAGCATCATCGGCAAACAGTGTAATGCCGCTGTTAATACCATCAACCACATCGTTTATGTAAATCGTAAAAAGCAGAGGACCTATTACGCTGCCCTGGGGCAGACCTGAAGTTACGCTTGTTTCTGTTGAAGTCACCCCATTCAGGACGACATACTGCTCCCTGTCTGTTAGAAAACTTTCTATCCAACCGCATATGTCATCGGATAGACGGTAAGCGCGCAGGTTTTGGAGCAAGAGACAGTGCGGAACTGAGTCGAAAGCCTTTCGAAAGTTGAGAAATATAGCATCAGTCTGGGAGCCGGTATGTAGAGCCTGTTGTATATCATGCACAAAGAGGGCCAGCTGTGTCTCACATGGCCGCTGTTTCCTAAAACCATGCTAGGTTCTGCAGATGAGCTTCTCCGAGTCTAGAAAGGTCATTATGTCTGAACACAAAATATGTTCCATGATTCAACTAAGCATATGAAAACTAACGCTTGGCAGCTCATAAACGATTTAATAAAATAACATCACATTGTATATGGCGACACATGCCAGGTTTTTTACAGGTGAAAATACCATAAACAGTTTATAACGAAAGCACCCATTATACGTAGGTTCCCGTGCCTCGACAGATAAAAAGCAAAACTTTATACTTGCGTTCTCTTGTTGTCTGAATTTATTTCCTGTGCGCCCATGTCTGCTAGCCTTGTCCCCTATTGTAGTCATTTCGGCCAGTTCCCATTTGTAGGGAAAGGTGTTTTTGTTCGGCATGAAGCTGATGCGCCAGTCTTACTCTACTCCTCTTGAATGGGTAACGCCCCGTCGAAAGCAAGAAACGAACAATTAAATGACTATTTTGGGGTGCAAGAAGGAGTCATGTGTCCTCTGGAACAGAGCTAGAATTTTCCTAGTGTGCTTCAGAAGTTGGGAGAAGGTGATGCTTTCGTGGTCAACCGAGTTATTTCTTGCACTACGGAAATCGGAGAGTATCCAAAAGTGCGTTCCTGTTAGTGGGTGTCAGTCATCCTGTGCAGAGCTCAATTAACAGAGACCTCAAATTATGTTGAGGATGGAAGTAGCTAGTTGTTCGATGGTCTTTAGAGAACGAGTTGGACTTTAAGAGGTTTTCGTTGAATCCTTTATATTCGTATCGGCGGAAATTTGAGTGTAACACTTTTAAGTGATTTTCCTGTTGATTTTGGACTATATTCCTGTTTTGTTGTTGTTGTTATTATCGCCAGGAGTTGCTAGCAATCGCCGGCCGCTGTGTCCTTGAGGTTCTAGGCGCTTCAGTCCGGATCCGCGCTGCTGCTACGGTCGCAAGTTCGAATCCTGCCTCGTGAATGGATGTGTGTCATGTCCTTAGGTTAGTTAGGTTTAAGTAGTTCTAAGTCTAGGGGACTGATGACCTCAGATGTTAAGTCTCATAGTGCTTAGAGCCATTTGAACCTAGTGCTTAGAGCCATTTGAACCATATATATATTTGCTAGCAATCACTTGCTGACTGCGATGAATATTTTCCAGTCCGGTGCTCGAATCTCGGATTGTTTCCTAAAAGTAGATAATAACCGGTGAGAGGTTTAACCAAGTCACCGGATCACTCTGGGGCTACCTATCGTTATTTAGAATGACAGATAATGTAGCAAAGCAGATGTTTAATTCGGTACGCCAATAATCGTTGCCGATTAAACCCGCGGAGCAGAACATCGCTTAATCTGACTCGCGCGCCGCCACGGAAGCTCAGAGGAACGAATGAAGGTAACGTTTCAGATTGTCCATCGCCCACATCTTGCTTCCATACAAGGCGAGGCTACAATCCAGACCTTCAAAAAAGACTTCCTAACACGTAAATTTTGGTCGGTGTTATAATTTTTTCCTTTAAGGACATTACATATTATGCTATGAGACCGTGACACTCCTGTGTCCGATTATATTGTTTAGTACCACAGGCTTATTTTGGTCTGATAGCCATCTTCAGGGACAACTGTCATAAACCTATTTTCGGCTTTGGTTGCAATTGAAAATGCGCTCGACCCGGCACGCTGCAGGTTACTGAGGCAGGGAAAGTTCACTGTTTTCTTTGTGAACAAACAAGCAAAAACAAATTATGAGTCTTCGGAAATTTTTCTACTCCTTTTGTTTTAAATGTTAAAATAAATGAAAATGAATTAAACTTAAAAATGAACGTTCTTTTGAGCTACAGTTTTAGCCTAGTAAAGGAATATGAATGCTTAAAACTATGGTAATACTTTTAACTTAGCTTTTGGAGGAGATAGCCTTACTTCGACTTTTTCTTGATCCTTCCATGATCAGTCACAATTTATTAAATTGAACTCTCAGCTATTCGAAACTTTTTGGAGGTTCCACGAACTTCACTTTATCACGGGTCGACTGTTAACTAAACATGCATTACAGTACAAAGTGCCATTCAATAATATTATGTAACAGGGGTCGAGACAAGAGACTGTCGAATGTGTCGATACAATACCACCTCACGGGTGTGATAACCAATGAACCGCTCCCGCTGAGCCACGCTTCCAGTGGCTCCGTACCACGAACGCCCTCCGCGCCGCGATGTAGAACGCAGCCACACAGCCCACTCGCACTCAGAGCCACTTCGCTACGTGACGCAACGCAGACGCTGCCTAGTCGTGACTCCAGCACCATCGTTTGTGCTTTAGTTCAGAAAGCCTCTTCCTAGCTGCAGTGGGTCTTCATGTGCTTGGAGAAACACAAGTTAAGTAAATCTTCTCTCTACTGTGTTAACTTATTCGCTAATCATTTTTGCTCCCGTCCAGATTTTCTACAACGCCAGTTGCCACACCACTTTGTAGCCTACGAAGTCGTACACAACAGACGTTTGTTGCAAAGCGCCTTCATGATGTCGCAGTTGTAATGGTCAGCATGTAACACACCATTTCCGGGCCGCTCCCGTCGGTATGGGGGCTACACTCCGGCCTTGAGATAATGCACCGGCCTTCCCCTAAGTGGCTAAATGTGTGGTGGTTCGAGCCGGACCGGTTGTTTTCAAAGGCGAGGATGGCCGTTGGTTCTTAACACATTTTGGCAATTAAAATGCTGAAAATGTTGGTTGGAGGCAGCGCCTTAGACCAGTACGACCGGCCGCTGTGGCCAAGCGGTTCTAGGCGCTTCAGTCGGGAACAGCGCTGCTGTTACGGTCGCAGGTTCGAATCCTGCCTCGGGCATGGATGTGTGTGATGTGCTTAGGTTAGTTAGGTTCAAGTAGTTCTAAGTTGACTGAACTGATGACCTCAAATGTTAAGTCCCATAGTGCTCAGAGCCGTTTGAACATTATTTAGACCAATACTGTGAGCGTAAGCGGCAAGTGCCTAAGTGAAGCACCTAAATTCTGCTATGGAGGCTGATTGGCTGAAAGTACTGCATCTTACAAGAGTTTAGTAGTTCGTGTTTGGAACTTGCAAAATCAGAGTGTGCCAGCAGCCTCTGCGAGGGTAGGACAGGAGTTGTGGGCCCTTTGGGGCGGGCGGAAGTTTTACAATTACTGCATATGTGAGGTCGGGAATGAGATCACCAGTGACCAAGAATGTCGTTTTCTGGTTTTTATGAGAGGGGATGCGACTTAGTAAGTGAGAATTTGCTAGGTGGACGGAAGTATCATATCAGAACATGGAGACTTGAGCTAGCTGGAGGTAGCGTCTGTTAACAACGAGGCGAACTTGGCGAGGTCTTACAGAAGACAATAAATATTAATTTTTCTAGTGAAGAATTGTGGTATTTATTATGTGTGTGCTTTTTTTCTTTAAGTTTAGATGGTATCCTGCATTGTTTATGGAGGAGACACTGGAAAGCGGTTGGAGACGGTTAAGTTACGGTTTGCGGTGCTCTTTTTCCAATATTGTGGTCGGGTTTTACAGTGCTCTGAAGATAGTTGCATTTCTACAGGGCATTGGTTAATGGTAAAGGAGTAGTGGCGATTTTAATACTGGCTCGCGGATCAAATCAAGGCTGAGGATCATTGTTAAGACTGTAGCAGTGCTGAGAATTAAGTCATGTCCATCAACAGTTGGATGGGACAGTGGTTGTCAAACTGCGGTCCGCGGGGCGCATATGTCCCGAATCGAATATTTGCCCGCCCCGCGGTTGTTAGTCGCATTTTATAATAATATGCGTCTATCAGCTAACTAACATATCGAAAAATAGTCAACTAACGTTAAGAGAGTCTTGAGAGAGTAGTTTTCCTGCTTAGTAACAAACTAAAATACTTACAGAAGCAGAAATCTTTCTAGGTGTGCGTAATTTTAATTGACCTCGATGAATTCGGTCGTGAGCTAAGTAAAGCTGACCGCTTACCATAGGAGTAGAGGGGTAAGTAGCGCGGCAACTGCAGATGTGAGGGGAAATCTGCTGCTGTTTGTCTTCTAGTACCTGAAACTCACGGGCTAGTGCGACTCGTACCGATCAGCTGTCATGGAATTAGCTTTGACACGGAAATAACATGGTTTCTGAATACTCATTATCTTGAGAATTATCTTGAGAATTATCTTGAGAATTATAACTCTAAAAAGATTCTCTGATAACGGAGATATACAAACAAATAAATTAAGTAGAGTAAATCGTGTATTATCAATCACGGGGTAGGTTCCTCTGAATGGAATGTTACGCTTATCTGTAGCAAGGAAAATTAAATTAGTTAATAATGTTGCATACAGTGCAGTGAGTAGAAGGAAATTGGCATTTACAATATTTATCAAACTTTTATAACGGTGTCTCATATTCAGTAGTGCATATAAATACAAGTGCAAATCGTAAAACAGTGAACACTTCATGACGCAATTACTCTGTAGCAACTGTTAGATCGCTGAGATTGGCAGCTATCTGAAACGGACCACAGTCGACACGAAGTGATCCGGATGGTACTGACTTTTAACGATCAGTACTTGGAGAATGATGAGCAACTTATGCTGTCCTTGCCATAGCTAGATACTGGGGACTCATGACATACTTATTTATGTAGGTTACCAATTAATAAACTGAAGTGACAAATGTTATGGGATAGCAGTGTGCACATATACAGATGGCAGTAGTATCGCGTACACGAGGCACGAAAGGGCACTGCACTTTCGGAGCTGTCATTTGTACTCAGATGATTCATGTGAAGAGTTTTCCGACGTGATTACGGACGCATAACGGGAAGTAACAGACTTTGAACGCGGCCCACAGTGTCAAGAGTGTGCGGAGAATACGAAATTTAAGTCATTACCTCTTAATACGGGTGACGCAGTGGTCGACGCCTTTCACTTAACGACCGGGAGTTGCGTTGTTTGCGTGGAGTTGGCAGTGCTAACAGGCAAGCAACAATGTATGTACCAACTGCAGAAATCAATGTGAGACGCACGACGAACGTTCCGTTAGGACAGTGCGATGAAATTTGGCGTTAATGGTCTATGACAGCACACTATCGACGGGACTACCTTTGCTAACAGCACGACATTGCCTGGTTGGACCCTAGACGACTGAAAAACCGTGGCCTAGTCAGATGAGTCCCGGTTTCAGATGGTAAAGCCTGATGGTAGGGTTCGAGTGTGGCATAGACCCCATGAAGTCATGGACGCAAGTTGTCAACAAGGCTCTGTGCAAGCTGGTGGTGGCTTCGTAATGGTGTGGGCTGTGTTTCATTGGAATGGCCTGCGTCCTCAGGTCCAACTGAATCGATCATTGACTGGAAAAGGGTATGTTCGGCAACTTGGAGACCATTTGCAGCCATTCGTAGACTTCATGTTCACGAAAAACCAATAATTTTTATGGATGACAATGTGCCATGTCAATGGGTCACAGTTGTTGGCGATTGGTTTGAAGAATATTTGGATAATTCGAGTGAATGTTTTGGCCACCCAGATCGTCCGACATGAATCCCATCGTACATTTACGGGACATACTCGAGAGGTCAGTTCGTACACAAAATTCTGCACCGGCAACATTTTCGGAATTGTGGACGACTATAGAGGCAGCATGGATCAATATTTTTGCAGGAGACTTCGAACGACTTGTTGAGTTCATGGGTTGCTGGACCACAACTGGAGAGAGGACCTCCGTCGCTATATTAGGAGGTGTCGCACGACTTGTAATAGATCCGTACAAATGCGGCCCGAGATTTCGCAGGATTATGGAACATATATTGTGTTCGAACATTATGAATTACCTCGAAGAAAGCGGTCTATTGACACGCAGTCAACATGGGTTTAGAAAACATCGTTCTTGTGAAACACAACTAGCTCTTTATTCGCATGAAGTGTTGAGTGCTATTGATAAGGGATTTCAGATCGATTCCGTATTTCTGGATTTCCGGAAGGCTTTTGACCTGTTCCACACAAGCGGCTTGTAGTGAAATTGCGTGATTATGGAATATCGTCTCAGTTATGTTACTGGATTTGTCACTTCCTGTCAGAGAGGTCACAGTTCTTAGTACCCCAAGGTAGTGTTATAGGCCCTTTGCTGTTCCTTATCTATATAAACGATTTGGGAGACAATCTGAGCAGCCGTCTTACGTTGTTTGCAGATGACGCTGTCGTTTATCGAGTAATAAAGTCATCAGAAGATCAAAACAAACTGCAAAACGATTTAGAAAAGAACTGTGCGAAAATTGGCAGTTGACCCTAAATAACGAGAAGTGTGAGGTCATCCACATGAGTGCTAAACGGAACTCGTTAAACTTCGGTTACACGATAAATCAGTCAAATATAAAGGCCTTAAATTCAACTAAATACCTAGGTTATTACGAACAACTTAAACTGGAAGGAACACAGAAAATGTTGTGGGGAAGGCCAACCAACGACTGCGTTTTACTGGCAGGACACTTAGAAAATGTAACAGATCTACTAATCAGATTGTCTACACTACGCTTGTCCATCCTCTTTTAGAATACTGCTGCGCGGTGTGGGATCCTTACCAGATAAGACTGACGGAATGCATCGAAAAAGTTCAAAGAAGGGCAGCATGTTTTGTATTATCGCGAAATATGGGAGAGTGTGTCACTGAAATGATACGGGATTTGGGCTAGACATCATTAAAAGAAAGGCGGTTTTCGTTGCAACGGAATTTTCTCACGAAATTCCAATCACCAACTTTCTCTTCCGAATGCGAAAATATTTTGTTGACACCGACCTACATAGGGCGGAAGGATCACCACGATAAAATAAGGGAAATCAGAGCTCGTAAGGAAAGATATGGGTGATCGTTCTTTCTGCGCGCTTTAGGATATTGGAATAATAGAGAATTGTGAAGGTGGCTCGATGACTCCTCTGCCAGGCACTTAATTGTGATTTGCAGAGTATCCATGCAGATGTAGACACCAGTAGTGGCTCTTGAGCAAAACAGTTTGGCGACCATTGGATTAGGAGGAAGTCTACGGGCAATAAGTTGCGTAATTTGTTTCACGAGCCTCCGCACGGCGGACTCTATCCCCGGCCACGAGTGAGCTTCGTGCTATGCTGCGGAATCTCCTATAGACGACAGATTAGAAGGAGCGTTTCTAGGAGTGTTAGTACGGTACCTTCGTATTCATCTTGTCGTTCTGATATCAAAATTCAATCATTTGGTTATATCAAAATTACAATTATTGGCTCCCTTCGTGGGGTTGAACTTTATTCTTTTTAAAAACACCAAGTGATGCAGACTAGCGATACTCACGTCGGGTAGTGGTCGATCTTCTCGCAGAAGGTGGCGCCCGGCTTGGCGCAGGACGGCGTCTTGCCGGGTGGCGCGGGCAGGAAGGGGTAGCTGCGGCAGCCGCCGTAGTGGTCGCACTGGGGGCTCGACGCCAGCGGGGTCGCCGCCAGCAGCACGCCCAAGACCTGCAACCGAGCCCACCACTGCACTACCTCGACACACCCTTTGCTTATGGAACAATTTTAATATACTGCAGAAGAAAAATGCGACACTCTTAAGGACAAGGACAATGTAATTTTATTCACAAGTGAGGTGTCATTGTAGGACTGTACTGTATAATAACGAATTCAGACCAAATGAAACAAACATGTTTCAGTAAAGAGTGTCCAAAGAGTCGTATCAGTACACAGTGTATCGCCCTCTAGCTGCAACACAGAGGTGCATTCTTGCATGCAAGCGATCATAAATGTGCCGAATGGTGTCCTACAATAGATTGGCCCATGCATCTTGCGCCTTTTGTTGCGGTTCGGCACTGGTTCTTACAGGCTCTGGAGAACGAGCAAGTTCTGTCCCAACGTGTTCAATTGGCGACAGATCTGGAGATCTTCCCGGCCAGGGCACATCGCGTAGAGCAAGTTGCGGCGCAACAGCCGTATGTGGGCGTGCATTGCCCTGCTGAAAAAGTACATTAACTTCCTGTCGAAGAAATGCAGTAGCATGGGGATAACCCCCTGTGCACTGGTTACTTTACTGTGGAGAAGCACCAAATGCAAACGCGAGCTGTAACTAACGGTTCCCCACACCATGAAGTCTGGTGTGGAACTTGTGGGTCGTGGGCGAATGCACTCTGGAACAGACAGCTCACCAGGTCTACGCCATATACGTGTACATCCATCACTCGTAAACAAACAGAACTACTCTCATCACTAAAGACGATAGAGCACAATTCCACTCTCCAGTCAAATCTTTCACGTCGTCGGATTTGCCATTCTTGGTGGTGTGGTGGTGTCGATGGTAATCTGCCCAGAGATACAGTTGATCTTAAGCCTGCTGCAAGCACAAAGTTACCAATATTCGCTGTCGACACAGCAAGCGGAACGGATGGTTGGGTTTCGTCCCTGGATGATGTTCGGTCGGCCACTGATTCTCGCACAGTGCTTCAATCCTGAAGTGCGTCGGTACTACGCGGACGTCCAGAGCCTGGTCTGCAGGTGTTCCACAGGCCGCTGTCGAAAGCAGCGGCACGCTACCAGTACTCTGTGCTAAACACGTGCAGCAATCCGTAGATACGTCATTCCAGCTCCCGGAGGCCCAAAATGCGATGCTTATCAACATGAGTATGTACTTATTGGTGGGACATGGTTGTACCCTCGAATGAATGCGGCAAAAATTGTTCATCTTTAAACTCGGTACAGTTACTGGCTACAGGCCTTCAAAGCCGTCGTAAGTGAATCACTAATATAACAACCCTTCAGTATGCACATGTTATACCCTGGTGCCACTGAACACAATTCTTGAGAGAGCTGTATTTTTTTCCCGGCAGTTTAAATCATTTCCTCGCCGCCATGTGCGCCAGCCCAGTCCACTATTGTACTCGCCGCGACCAGTTTCCATTTGCAGGGTGAGGGTGTTTTATTTGGACTGAAGATGATGGGCCGGTCTTTTCCAACATTCTCCTAAATGGGTAGTAGTTGGAGCCGAATACTCTCATTTATTGTTCAGTAATTTCTCGAGTTTGGCTTGTGGGTTCCAACATCACTGGCAGAGAAACTTACGGAAGTCCTCCCAGTAGGGAACACGGTACGGGAGCTCTATTAGCGAGAGCAGGAAATGGTGATCGGAAATGCCTACGTGATGCTCCTGATTCTAACTGATTGGAAAGCCTCAGAGTTAAATAACTTCGTGTAGCGGTTTGTAACTTGCGACATCAGGGATCAGTCGGTAGTCCTCGTGGAACGTTCAAGTAGTGAGCGCTCTGGGGTGAAAGTGAATTTAAATGGTGTATTTCAGAAGTGGAGAGAAGGTGATCCTTCATGAATAGGAGGAGGAGATTATTGTTTGATGTCCCGTTGACATTGAGTTCATTAGAGACAGAACACAACCTCGGATTAGGGAAGGATGAAGAGCGAAATCGGCCGTACCCTTTTAAGGGAACCATCCAGGCATTTGCCTGCAGCGGTTTAGTAGGAAAATCACGGAAAACCTAAATCTGGATGGATGGACGCCGGTTTGAACCGTTGTCCTCCCAAATGCGAGTCCAGTGTTCTAAACACTCCGCTATCTCGCTTGGTCCTCCGTGGTCAGTCGGGTTATGTCTTCCAGTGCAGAAAGCTGAGAGAACTGGCAAGGGCGTTCCCCACATGTGGGTGTGGACTGCTCAACTGTTTTACAATTTTGGTGAGTGCCGTTTTTTGGTGGGTGTGCAGACGCTCAATAGGCGTCAAATGAGAGGCGAAACTCGAGCTTTCGATGACTACCAATCGTCGTCATAGTCGTGACTAAACCAAATTGCCAGCGTCGAGACAACGTTTCCGGAATCCGCAGAGAGTCCTAGCTATTCGAATTTCTATGAAACGCAGTAGTCGCAAGGCGGCACCACACTCACCGTCACATTTTAAACACCTTAAAATCTGAAACTTTCTGGTACATTAAAACCGTGTGCTGGACCGCGAATCGAACCCGGGGGCCTTTAGCAGCCAAGCGCTCTACCGACTGAGGTACCAAAGCATTACTCAAGACTCGTCCACACAGTGGTGCTTCCCCAGTACCTCATATCCTAACATCCAAACTTCTCAGAAGTTCTCCCGTTCCCAAGCGTTAGCTAAATCGTATCTCGGCGAATTTCCTTCTTCCACGAGTCCTTCTTCTGGAAGTTGGGAATCTAGGAGATATTGGCGAAAGTAAGGGAGTGAGAGTAGGGCGTGAGTAGTGCTTGGACAGCTCAGTCAGTAGAGCACTTGCACGCAAAAAATACAGATTCTCGGTTTGAGTCCCGGGCCGGCACACAGCTTTAATCTGCCAGGAAATTTCGTAATAGCACACCATCCGCTGCAGGGCGAAAACCCCGATTAGGAAAATTTATTTATTAATGACCTTTTTTATTCTGGAATGATCCCATCGTTTCCTGTTTTTTTTTAAAATTGATGGATGTAACCAAATTCTCTTATGATTTACATTGGAGTATCAACGAGGGATGTGGTTTTCCTAAACCCCTTAAGACAAATGCTGCAAAGATCTCTGTCAACAAGCGCCAAGCGATTTCTTTTGCCATCCTTATCCAGTCTAGTTAATTCTATGTCCTTAAGGCCCCCGATGCTGACAGGATGTTACCTCTCAACATCTCTACTTTGCAACATGGATCTTTAAGTTTTTCGCAGAATGACTGGAACAAAATGCCTTACAGTTAGTGATCACGCTTTGCAGACCATAGGAAAATGCTATTTTCTGAAATTGTATACTAAATCTGTGGTATAAAGTCCAGATTAAATCGAAAAGCACAGCTGCAGTAAGTAGCAGTGTACAACACTGATACCAGGGCGTTTTGTAAGTCTGATGATACGTCTTCCAACGTACGTGTGAAATAATGTTCCTGAAAAGTTTTCCGTCGAGCATTGTCCGAAGAGACCGAATTTGTTGCGAGTATGAAACCCGTCACTGTGGTTTAGCACTCTCAGCTGCAAATGCTTGCGCTGACAACAAGTTTCGGTTTGCGGTTAACCCGCCAGTAAGCTACACGGGATGAGGTCTTTGTAGTCTGATCACTTTGCTGTTCTCAACAAGAGAAAGAAAAAACCGAATAGCTCCAACGATTATTAACGTATAATTGAGATTTCACAGCAGTCTGCTCAAACTGCTGTGCGGAAACCAGCGGCGCTGCAAGCCGCTTTTGTATACAGGTTATTTAGAAAAAAAGTATCCGTAGTTCTTGCATAAGAAAGTGCTGGTCAAAGCAGTTGCAAATTTTACTGCAGTCTAGAGCGGTGCAGACAGCCAGAGGACGGAAATCTTGCGCAATGGGGTAGAGTGTTATGGTAATTCAAATATATAGGAAAACTAAATTTCTGGAGGGCGACATCACTAACACCGTCTGACCAATCATACAGAAATTATGGTGTCGTAATTATTTTCATTTTGCTTTATTAATGACTCTTTTAGTCTGAAATATGTTAAATTGACTGATATAACGCTAAACAAGTATGGTGATGATAAATTTTGGAATTGTTATACATCTATGATAGGACCTTTTGGTCTGTTAATCAGTTGAAAGAATAAGACGGAAGCAGGCGTAAGGAAATGTCAAGCGATGCCATTAGGATTTCGAGTGCTCTTTGTAGTAAAGTTATGTGTGTGATGGTGACGGCGTCTTGAAGGAATGGCGTTCATTTTCCAGCAAGGTAGAACAAAAAGTGAAAGGAACGTGTGTGAAAAAGTGCTAGGGTCTTATCGAATTTTTGTATCCACCGCGGAGACAGAAAAGGTCGCAGTTCCGGGTTCTGTTAGCGCCTTGCAGGAATAATTCCGTCACGTGTATTTGAAAATGCCTGTTATATTGTTGGCAGCTGGCCCAAGCAATGATTTTCGGTCTACGACGATTCCGTAGCAGATGCAGTATTGCCTTTTCCGAAACCTAACAATCACCCCTTAATTGATGAATGAAAATCAAACAAAGTGCGAAATGAAAGGTGGGTTGCGGAACTAATGATCAGAATGAAAAAAATGAATGCAAAGTGCAATTCTTTTAAGAATTAGTTTTCGCGACGGTATTTTTATTTTGTGTGTTACTGGACGATCAGTGTATAAACCATTTACAAGTATTTTGTACGTTGCTTCTGATAGGTCTCTGACTGCAAAATAAGAGCACACTTTAGAAGCTAAACAAGCTTCCAAAGTTGAAGAGAACGAAATCATCGGAAAAGCTACTAGCTCTACGGAGCGGGGAGTTCTTTGTCTAACATTCCTTTACTGCAATTGCGCCCCCAGCTAAAACATGATACTCGTGTTTTTCTGTTTGTATTTACTTGTTTCTACTTGTTTGCATGCGTGAAAGACTGCATATGTTTGTTTGCGTTTTCTTGAGCCAATATACTGATAACTTCATTTTTTTCCGTGGCGCGGCGTACTCCATCAGGCATACGGTAGGCAGCACAGAGGAATGTGCCTTCCATCCCCAACAAGTTGAGAGCTCGTAAGAAAAATGTGTTTGAGGGATGTGACTATGAAGGCGGAACCAGTGTGTAGGTGGGCAAGGGAACAGGAGGTGAAACTGTAGACATTTACCACAAGGAACTTTCACTTATTTTGCGTTTTGTTTTTCATAATTATGTGAACAGTGTAGCCATAAGAATCCAGTAACAACAATGACAAATATTAAAATCGTTATAAAATGTCATTTTTTGTGTGAGCTTCCCAGCTGCGTGTTACTGAGGACGCTGAGCTCCAGAAATGTGAGAAAACAAGTACCAGTGACTATAAAATTCGTGACCGACGTAGCGCAAAACCTACAAGTAAGTTCTTCCAGCACCCGTTGGACAGTTTAAGGATGCCTGTGGGCGGGACAAAAATACGACTGCGTAATGGTGGCCAACTTCAGGTCTTTATTCGCGACTGACAAAAAAGGCCTCAATTAAACCCGCCCATCGTCCTCTTGCAAACTGTATAACGCGATGCTGGACCCGTGAAGAACTGAAACTTCCTGCCACGTTAAAGTTGTTTACTGAACCTTGTCTTTCGCGGACAATGCTTTAACCTTCTGAACTATCCAAGCACAACACACGAGCCATCCTGACAGTATTACATCTACCAGAACTTGGCCCAGATTCTAAACTTCAAGAACCTCTTGTGGACCAAGGTCTCTTAGAACAAAGGGTATTACGGAAAAATTTCTTATCTATAGCCTTTGCAGACGAATCTTTCTCTCTGAAGCGGAGTGTGCACTGTTTTGTACTTTCTCGCCAAACCTGGACTCGAATTGGGAACTTGGTCTTTCGCGTGGATGAGCACAGAATTGTACCGAAGAAGTGGCAAGATAGGCCCCCGCAGAGGGCGTAGGTACAGAGGGGGAGCAATAAACTTAAAAGAGGGAGAGAGAAGAAAGACTGTGTAAGAACTAACTAGCAGTACGTGAATTCTTCTACCTCCTACCTCCGAGAAGAAGCCATTCCCTTGGCCCACGATTATAAAAACACGCTGCTGTCGCCGTCTCATTTCTCCACTCTTATTTCGTCCAAGCATTCTGTTTCTGGCTAGGGTTGCTACCTCAAATTTGTTCTAATTCTGAGTGCGTTCGAAGGCGATCCATGCAGGCTGAGGAAAGGGGAGGGAGGGGGGATTATAGATCCTGAACAGTTGATCAGATGGTATACAGAACATGCTACGGACAGATCCGTGTGGAGGATTATGCAACTGTTCGGACTTTTTATTTGTCTGGATAAATTGAAAACACATTTTAATAAACTTTATTTAAAATCTCCTAAATGGACACTGACACGTAGGTACTTTTGTTCGTTTTATATTAAAGGAACGGTAGCAAACACGGTTAAACGCTCTACAATAAAAGTCATATTTTCTACACTTCTTGATTGAGAACAATAAGAAGGCACCGACAATCGACATGAACGTCTCTATAACGCGCTTTCACAAATCCTTGTTACTTTCCTATGTAATTTACATCGTAGTGGTTGATCGGTACGGGGCTCACGCGTGCTGATCTTTAAAGCTGTCTTATCGTCGACCGACTGTATGTGGCCGGAAAATAATCCGATTTTAGCAGAATGTCCGGGGTTTTCGAAGTCTGTGTCCGCCTTCGGCAACTTAAGTGATGTCAGGCATACGTTTGACCGAAGGTTTATTTTCCGATTTCTAGCAAGTGTGGACTGGAGCAGGTCGCCACGTTTGAGGAAGCAAGTGAAAACGATAGCGAGGATACGTGACTTCCTCCAGCCAGTACTTTTGCTGCTCCCAAGATTTGGTTTGTAAGATCTCCCGTGTAAGTAAAAAAGGAATTCAAAAATTATAATTGATAAATTACGGGAATTATTAGTCGTTGTACGTACAGATACCATTTTCATCTTACAATAATTTGAACCCTCATGTAAACAAACGAATGCTCTGCCATTGTTCATTGCCTGCATTGCTCAAGCATCTGGTGTTGCAAGATCATAGGTCTTTTTTTTAAAATTTCTCGTGTGCTTGGAATTCTGGCATATACTAAAGCACCGAAAGCCTTAAGTTTATTTGCTGATCATTGTGCTAAATGTTTAAGCCATGTCGTTCTTGTATCAAATCCCACTGGATAGTCGGCTTCGCTGTGCCTGCCAGTCGTGTCGATACGAACGTGTCGTTCGTACGCCAGCATCTGATCGCATAACAAAATTGAAGAAAGATTGTTTTTAGGGTTTGGGTGAGGGGGGTGGCACATTTGACAGTTCTCCATACGGCTCTGCCCGAAGCATGTCCTGAATACTATCGGATGAAAAGTACGTGGACACCCCTATATGATGCGGAATGGTCAGTTAGATATCAGAAGAGGCGAACCAGCCAGTATAAAACGAGTCGGGGAGCATTCTGTTGTCAGTAAAGAAACGGTAATAGCAGAATGGTGAATCAGGAGAGCTCAGTGACCTCGAACGTGGACTAATCACCGGATGTCACCGGAGTAACAAATCCACCAGGAACTTTCTAAAGCTAGCCAAGTCGACTGCTGACGATGTGATTGTGAAGTGGGAATGCGAAGGAGGAACCACAGGTAAAACAAGAACAGACAGACCACATGTGCCGACGGGCAGGGAACGTAGACCATTCTGGAGAGTGGTTGTAAAAAATCGCGTGAAATCAGGAGAAGGAATCACTCGTGAGTTCCAAATTGCTACCTGCAGTCGCGAAAGTGCTATTACTATTCTTAGGTAGTTAAAAAGAGGGGGTCCAGTGTTCGAGCAGCTCCTCGTAAGCCACACGATTCTGTAGTCGGTGCTAAGCGATGCTTGTAGTGTAAAGAGCCGACGCCACTGGGCAGCGAAAGAAAGCAGTGGTTTGGGTTCCTGCACGAAACATGCTATAGCTTGTGGTAAGCCGATGCAAGGCAGTGAGAGAGGCGAAGGCCTCGACACGCTACCTGCCATCATGTGTGGTGCCAACAGTGAAGTATGAGGAGGTGGCGGTACAGTATGCGAATGTTGTTCGTGGCCGTGGAATGGTCCCCTTGCTGCGCTTAAGAAAACGATAAATGCACAAGGATATGGTCACATTTTACAGTATTATGTGCTGCGTAGAGTAGAGGAACATTTCGGAGACGATGATTGTATCAGAATGACATTGCACCCTATCATAAAGCAGCATGTCTGAGGCAACGCTTTGCGGTCAGTGGCATTTTTGAAATGGACTGGCCTACTCAGAGTCCCAACCCTAACGCAGTGGGACAACTTGAAATGAGCTGAAGCGTTAAGTTCGCTTCAGACCCAGTGTGCAACATCAGTACCTTCTCTGGTATTAGTCTTGAGGAGGAAGGAGCTGCCAGTCTGCCACAGACATTCGGACACATCTTCGTAAGCATCCCAAGCAGAGTACGAGCCGTCAGGAAGGCAACGTGTGTCCGAATACTTTTGGTCAGGCAGTGTGTGTTATACTGGTAAACCGTTTCTGGTTGTTGGCGGGAAAACGCTCTTGATAAATGAAAACGCTCTCAGGGGCAGTCGAAGTGAGCAGCGCGCCTGGGATGCGCTTTCGCCGGAAGCGGCGGTAGAGGCATGCACTCCGCCACGCGCCGGCTGACAAAGACAAGAGTGCCGCGGGCTGAACTACCGGCGGTCTGCCAGCAGCATACCTGCGCGAGTCCGAGAGCTGCGATAAGGACACGGCGCTCCCAGCGAGGCCGGGCCTGTGCCGTGCCGTACCCTTCACTCTTACACCGCAAGGCGTAAATGGACCGGCAAGCCGAAGGAGACAAAATGCCAGATCCGTCCAGAATGCAGGCCGGACAACAGCCTGCCCGCTGCACTGATCGCCCCAGGCATTGTTCGTCACAGACTTTAGGCTTTCCTCCTCTGCCGTACTTAACGGCTAGATTTCTACGTCTACATCTACACTGATCAGCCAGAACATTATGACCACCTACCTAATAGGCGCTATGTCCACCTTTGGCACGGATGAAAGCGGCGACACGTAGTGACATGGAAGCAATGAGGCCTCGGTATGTCCCTAGAAGGAATTAGCACCACGTCTGCACATACACGTCACCTAATTTCCGTAAATTCGGGGGAGAGGGCGATCTCTGACGCCACTTTCAATCAGATGTATTCGATTGGCTTCAGATCTGGGAGTTGGGAGACCAACATATCAATTGGAATCGCCACTGTGTTCCTCGAACCACATCATCACACTCCTGGACTTGTGACATGCCGCATTATCTTGTTGAAAAAACATGATCGTCATGAAGGGCTGTACGTGATGTGCAACCAGTGTACGATACTCCTTGGCCGTTGTGGTGCCTTTTACGAACTCCACTTGATCCATGGATGCCCACGTGAATGTTCTCCAGAGCATCATGGAGCCGCCGTCAGCTTGTCTCCGTCTCACCGTACATGTGACAAGGATCTGTTACCCTGGAAAACGACGGATTCGCTCCTTCCCACTGGCATGATGAAGAGCGTATCGGGATTTATCAGACCATGCAACGCTCGCGATCACTGCGCCAACGTTCAGTGCTGATGGTCACATGCCCATTTCAGTCATATTTGCCGATGTCGTGGTGTTAACATTGACACATTCATGGGTCGACGGCTGTGGAGGTCTACGTTCGGAGTGTGCGGTGCACGGTGTGTTCAGACACACTTGTACTCTGGTCAGCATTAACGTCTGATGTTATTTCCGCCACAGTTCGCCGCCTGTCCTGTTTCGCCAGTTCGCCCGGCCTGAGACGTCCGACGTCTGTAATGGGGGGTGGCCGCCCTACCCCCACGTCCCCCAAGTCTGGGCGTGGTTTCACCTTGGTTTCGCCACCTGTTAAAGACACTCACCAAGCACTCCTCGAACACCCGACAAGTCGTGCAGTTTCCAAACGCTCCTCGTGCCGAGCCTCCGGCCCATCAGAATCTGCCCTCGGTCAAATTCAGATAGATCGCCCGCCTTCCCCATTTTAAACACAGACATCGCACTCACTGATGCTACATGTACAGTGCGTGTGTTTGAGTAGCAGTAATTTCTGACCAGGTGATCTTGATGTCACCTGGACGAGTTTATATCGATAGTAGGTCGGAGGTCATAATGTTCTGGCAAATAAAATAAAAAATTTCTCCGTTTAATAACAGCCATTATGAAAAATTTCTCTCATTTACGTGTCTCCCAAAGAACTAATGAACCTGTCAGTACCACACGCCCGCTTAGACTCATGACGAACTTAAAATGGCGGACAAAAAATGGCTCTGAGCACTATGGGACTTAACTTCTAAGGTCATCAGGCCCCTAGAACTTAGAACTACTTAAACCTAACTAACCTAAAGACATCGCACACATCCATGCCCGAGGTAGGATTAGAACCTGCTACCGTAGCGGTCGCGCGGTTCCAGACTGTAGCGCCTAGAACCGCTCGGCCACCTCGGTCGGCCAAAGTAGCGAACATAAACCGCTCATTGAAATCCGACATGTGTAAAATATGCGTCATAATTAGAATTAACATTCTTCCATATCACATCATATTTATTGGCTTCGCCGATTGAAAACCGCTGACACTTTTCAACCTAACCTAGATCCCAGACTTAACTACCGATCAGATTGTCATCCACCACAATGTAAATTAAAAAAAAAAAAATATTGGTAAACTAATATCATCAGTGGTCAGTGGTATGCCTCATTGTGCGTGTATGACATCACATGAAACAGCATCATTACTAAACAGTAGAAAGCACAGACAACACATTTTTTGACGGTAGAGAAGGAATTTTACTGAGCCGTAGTAAAAATAGCTGTTTTGAAGAGCGCACCGCAGCGCGTAGTGTGAAGCAGTCGTCCTCCGTTTCTGGCGGTGGCTCCGCTGTGGCAATCGCAGCTTTGGTCTCTCCCTCTGATGGGAAAGGGGAGAGGTTGCCTGTTCACGTGCATTTAAGGGGCGCTATGAGCTCGCCAGTGGGTCAGTCTGGGTCAGTCTCTTGACCCCAGCTTGCTAGTCTGTTCCTCGTCCGCATTTCTTAGGCAGTTAGAGTCTGTCTGTCGTTCGGAGTGCTAGTATGTCTGTCGTTCGGATCAACCTTTAAAGCCGGCAAAATGAAAGTCTTTCCACTCCGCCAGTAAGAGAACTCAGCGAGTGGTCGCCCGGTCGGGGCTTAGTTCCTGCATCTGAGTCTGCGCATTAGGCCGCCAGTCTGCTCAAGTTTGCTCAGGCAATGGTCATTGGCGGTTGGATCGATCGGTTGGTCGGTCGCGCACTGAAACACAAGATGACTTGTCCGTCTTGAGCGTCGGCGGATGTGAGTTCGCCACGTGAGTCCAGTGGGGCGCGCCCTATAGCGAGGTGTAGTGACTTCGCGGTCGACACGAGAGCAACAGGAGTCAACCCACGACATCAGTCAGGCCGGTGCGAGCTGCGACGCCGTGAGATGGGAGATCGGCGCGCCTTCCTGCGTCCGTTGAAGTGGCTGGAAGCGGACGGTTTGAGAGAGCGATTTGGGGGTGCTGCGCCAGGTCTTCTCGAGAAATCGCAGTTTATTAGAAGTTAAGTGATTGGTGATATGTTGTCTGATTTACTCGTGTTAAATTCTACTTATTTTCTTGGTGAGGTCACCAGCCATTTTGCTTCGGGGTCTTCCCACCATTCTTCTCCGTTTGCCCACCCGCGGGAAGGTGGTTGTTTATAAATTGGGTGGTCCGTTTTGCCCTTGTGGAGTAGGGACGGGTTAGAGCAACCTGCGGTTCGGGTTGTCCGGTAATCTCCCTATCAATCTACCGTACGTTAGTAGCTGCCTCTGTCATGTTTGTCGGATTTGGTGTGTTAACGAATTCATTGCTTGGAGTGTAACGACCTAATACCTGAAATATGTTTTGATCTTTGGAAACTTTGATATTATTGCCTATGATCTTGAGAGGCGGTATCTGTGTACTGTAGAACATCTTAACTATTGTTTGGCCAACCTTGTAGAATTTTATATAAGATTGCATTTCATGGGCTTTTATTTAAATGATCATTTTAGTATATAAAGTTGCCACCTTTTCACCGTAAGACTTTTCTTAGCAGTTAAAATCAAGTTTTTAATTGTTAGTGTTTTGTACCATTTCCATCCCTCCTACGGCGGGTGCATAGTTTGTGTGCTTGAGTAGATTGTTAAAACTCTTAGTTTAAAGTTATCTGGTGTGTTGCAAATTTGCACCAGTGTAGTCTTGCAGAGACTGTTGTGAGAGGTCATAACTAAGACCGTGTCAAAAGGGAACTGCAAGGTTCTCTGCCCGAAAGCTCATACAGTCAAAACTTGTTTCTTTCTGCCTCTGAATAAGTTTTAACTTTGATATTTAGAGGGTGCTTTCTGGTTATAATTTTAAATTGTTTCTTTTTAAAAATACTTTTAGGCACTATTAAAGTGAAAAAATTCCCATTTGTTAAAAGGAATTTGGTTATGATTTCATCAGTTACTCCCTGGCAACTACTTCCATGCTTACATAGTGTGATTAAATGTGTTAATGTTCTTGATGAATCGCTAGTAAATAAAGTAAATTCTTAAGAAAATTATTTGAAAATAAATCACGGTTTATTTACATTAAGGTAATCTTCCACCCTTTTCTTCATATTATAACAATAAGAGAAGCACACTGTTCTCGAATAATCATACGAAACTGAATTTATTCTTGTCGATTAACCGTATTGTTGTTATATTGCTTAGTTTGCTATTGAGGAGCCAAGGATGGAAGAAAGAGAGAGATATTTACAAAAATTTGCGCTACAGAGCACAGAGTTTCTTCCTTCATGTTCTTAAAATATCGTTATTGTTAAATTTATTGTTAGAGGATTCTGGGTGCTCGATGTTTGGTCCTCAACGCTTCTGCCGTTGAAACATGCATACGGGACTGTAATAGTAGTGAATGTGTGTTACATAAAGTCGGAGATCTGTAGCGCGTATCTATAGTAGATTTAATAATATTAAGAATCCTCCTCATTTACGATTTACAACCAATTACGTCAAGATAACAATGAAATGTGAAATGAAGAAATGTCAGAGTTTAACGTCTATTTGACTTCGAATTCGATGGAGACGTAGCACTAGCGCGAAAGTGTGGGATTACAGCATTAGTGGTTAGCATTTTCATCATGACACATTATTTAAATGATCAGCGCTAATGCTAAGAAATAATCTGCAATGGAAAGAACGCTTGAAAACTGTAGCAACGAAGGCGAATGGTAAACTTTGATCTGTTGGAGCTGTTCTGGGAAAACGCAAGGCCTTTGTAAAAGAAATTACAACAAAGACGCTGCTGCGACCAATTCTTGAACATCGTTCCACCGTTTGGAGCCTTTATCAGGAACACATGACAGCGGACACCAGAGGAATTCAAAGACGAGCTGCTGAGGTCGTAACAGATCGGAATAGCGTATGTGAAAGTGGAACAGAGGTGCTCGGAAAGCTTAATTGAGAATAGTTGGGAGAAGGCAACATTTTTCTTGCTAAACCTGGTTGGCTACATTTACAGAACCGGTATTCCAGGAAGACTGCGAGAGTTCTGCAGGCACTACTGTATGTCTTGCTTAGGAATACTGAGGATAAGGTAAGAGAAATTAGAGTCAAATAAGAAGTGATTTTATACTATCTCAATATGAGAAGGAAGAGTATATATAGAATGTTTGAAAAATAATGTCGTATATTCCTAGAGAAGGTAGCATTTGTCATAACTAGAAAAAAAGTTCCTACAGGTATATGTCCAGAAACTAATACCTGTTGACGTATGAGCCGCTGAAGAACCGCAGTTCACAGCTTGCATTTTATATACAGATGACTAAGAATTCACAAGAGATGGCTGTTACCACAGTGCCCACGCGTGGACAGATGCAGGTTCTTGAGCAGTAACGGAGGTGGGGAATAAGCATCACTTTAGTATCGATGTGTGGGCAGGGACTGTCGGTGAGAGATTCATATAGCCATACACTTTGCCAAGGAGATAACAGGTGCTGTATACATCTACTTCTCGATGATGAATTACTAGCGCTACTGGAGAATGTTACTCTAGCAGAAAAACAATGACTATGAATTTTGCACGACTGGGCACCACTGCATCTTTTACGTATCGTGCAACAGTACCTCACCGCTACGTTTCACGAGCGATGGTTGGTTAGGAGTTCCCCTAGCATCGTCTCCCGGTTCACCGGACCTAAATCCATTGGATTTCTGCTTATGGGGACTTTTAAAGATATCGGTATATTGCCAACTCATCGACGTTACAGGAGCGTGTGGGAATGCTCATAACGCAAACCGAATGGAGTCATGTGTATTTGAAAGAGCGGGTCATTCTCTGCGAAGAAGGATATGTCAAGATGTGTGGTAACTATACGCAGCTATGCTTATAGTTTCTGCTTCTTCGTAGCGGCAGATGGGAATGAGGGACAGATTGTCCCATATCCCAATACATACTGGCTTCCGGACACATCATTATAGAAACTTTTCTTCAAGCTACAATGCCTTAGTAAGACATTTTTCACTCTGTACCTGACGCTGCTTGATACATACGTTTCTCCACATTTCCTCATATATACTCTTGCATGATGCAAAGTACACAGCGCTTCAATTCGCGCTTCAATTTGTGTGTGTGTGTGTGTGTGTGTGTGTGTGTGTGTGTGTGTGTGTGCCCCTGTCTATGTCGTGTATTAACCTCCTCTTCTCGATAAAAATGCAGACAGCTGCTAGCCTTTCTGCGTAGTCATTCAAGGAGAAAGCCGATGATATACGAATAATCGTGGCCCGATGCCGGAGATAAAGCCGCTATTCACGACGACTTATTCGGAAAGAACTTCTGAGAACCACTGCGCGTATAAACTCTTGGTAATTCCAATTTACAAAGTACACAGCACATCTGTTGTATATCTATTCCCCTTCTGTAGATCTTTGTAACAGTGAGATAATATTTTTTCTTCGATAAATTTCTTTCATTCTTAGAGCAATTTTCTCTGCGAGGACGCAATACCGGCACTGTGGACTGTCTGGATATCCGACTGTAAGACTTGCGATTGCTTTCTCTTCCACACTGGCTGCCACTTTTCGATCTTTCCTCCGTAAAATAATCGGCTGTATGAGTAATGATCACATCACGGTGATGTAATTTTGCGGGACCGCTCACGTCATCCTTGTCGAATACAAATGGTTCTTTTTGTTTTCATACGAAATGAACGCCCCATGGACGAAAACCTGCTGAGGATCGAGAGGAACTATGACAGCTTTGTACAATGAACCGTTCCGAAACTCATTTCAATTGCGAATTTTCAGACTTATTTGATTTTTTTTCTAGGAAACGGCTGGGAATGTAGATCCGACTATTAGCTGGGCGAAACATTACCTCTGCTTTTCTTCTTTCGTGATGATTCATCTCTGTTAAATAATGGCTACTTTTTCATCTTGAACACTAAAAACCATATATTTTAATAGATACGGTGATACTATAGCCACTAACAATTTAATCCACTCCAGAAATTTATTTTATCATGCCGTTTTTGGATCTGAACTTATCCTTCGATGGCAGCGTACATTTTTTGTGAGAAATACATGATGTAATAAATGTTACATAACTTAATTTATCCCTAAAAATAACCAAATACGGTCCCCAAAGATATAATGAATGGCGGAAAAAAGAAAAAAAAAACAGGCGAATACAACCACCAACACCTGATATTCTTGTATAAAATAAACGTTTATCTGATTTAGAGATCGACTATGAGGGGAGGCTCAGGACCGCACGAGTTTTGATTACCGCCTCAAATTGTCAACTCTCATTCTCCAAAGGCTTTTTAATTTCTTTAGTTTTGCACTAGCAACTAGTTGTGATTGCTGTCCGCAGAAAGGCGTCCTTGAAAGATGGGGTAGCAATTCTTAGTAAAGTAATGCCCTTGTTGTACAAACAGTTAGCTGAAACTTTAGGGTATGACAAAAATGGTTCAAATGGCTCTGAGCACTATGGGACTTAACATCTGTGGTCATCAGTCCCCTAGAACGTAGAACTACTTAAACCTAACTAACCTAAGGACATCACACACATCCATGCCCGAGGCAGGATTCGAACTTGCGATCGGAGCGGTCACGCGGTTCCAGACTGAAGCGCCTTTAACCGCACGGCCACACCAGCCGGCTAGGGTATGACAACCAGTAGCTGACAAGACTGGAAAATGTTGAATATGCAATGAACATCAAACAAGTTCCCAAATCGCACAGTCTGCGCCAGATGAATTAGTGGCATTACAGTTTGCTGTGACTAGTCGAAAATAAACATTATTTCACAGACACTGAGGTTACGGAACACGTTGATACTGAAAAAATGTTTGATTTCTTCACTATCTATCTTTGTCCATGTGCCCGTTTCAATGTACGTTCGTATTGTTAGGAGCTCCCCAGAGAAATTTGACAGGACCGTTTATTCTCCGTATACATAAGCGATCTCAGGGATCGAGCGAGCAGCAATGTATGACTGTTTGCAGATGATGTTGTAGTGAGAAAGTGTCGTCGTTGAGTGCCGGCAGCAGGATTCAGGATGACTTGGGCAGAATTTCTCTTTGATGAGATTAGTGGGAGCTTGCAATAAATGCAGATGATTAGGAATATTAGTGAAGTGTTGGCTGACACAGTCACGTAAGTTAAATATCTACGCGCTACGTTGGAAAGCGATATGAAATGGAACGAGCACGTTAGGTAGGTTCTAGGGAAGGCGAGTGATCGACATCTATTTACTGGGATAATTCTAGTAAAGTGTAGCTGATCAATATAGAAGTAAGAAACTGAAGCTAGATTTGTTATTGGTAGGTTTGATAAACAAGTAAGTGTTACAGTGAACTCAAATGGGATTCCCTGGAGGGAAGACGACGTTCACTGTAGAACAGGAAAGGGAATGTACAATATACTCTTCGCCATGCACCGTATGGTAGCTCGTGGAGTGTATGCAGATGCAGTAGATTGGTTTCCCCGATCTGACAGCTTGATTATTTTGACAAGTGGAAGTGAACTCTTATGTATTTTAACAGAAAGTTTGTCGGTGTTCAGAGTAGCTTCGCCAGAGTACACTAGCCACTGAATATTTTGAAATGCCTTAGCGGAAAAATATAGAGAGCCTACATGTTCCATCTCCTACAGTTTTAAAGGGCATTTGTTCGATCACGTTTAGATTATGACAGCGTGGTCTATGGATAGCGCGTGTTTTCTACGTCAAGATGTTAGACGCTGTCCACTATGAGGGCTTTTGGATGTCGACTGAAGAGTTTCGAATCAGTCCAGTTCAGAGTCTGTGTGCAGAGGCTGATGAACCACCACTCTGGATTCCGCGAAGTACCCCTCAGTCACTGGCATTTAGTGCAATGGTCCAACTCAACTCTGAAAAGCTGTTCAAGAATGGCCCGATGCGACCAAGCCATTCTGGATAGGTGCTACTGACGGTCTCAAGGTCCTGGATCTATTAGATCTCCGGATGTGCAACAAGGGATGTAACGCGTTGCCGCCCTGATGTCTTCAGAAACGCAAAGTGATTTTAATCTTGACGCGGTAAAAAAAAAAAAAAAAAAAAAGTCAAGGAAGCCTGTCGGGATGGTGTTGTTCGTGAATGTCCCACCCCGTTGCATGCCTCATCTCGTTTTCTGACAGACGCATTATGCGTCTGTGCGAGACTGAATGGCTGAAGGTGACAGAAAGCAAACTGCGGTCGCTCAAATCGACCACACCGCTGGAACGAGCTTCTGCTTACGAGGCTGCGCATCGGACATACATCTTTAACAAATGGCTTCCTCCTCCGGCGGGAGTGTGCACCACTCTGTGAGTGTGTCACTTTCAGTTCAGGATATTTTGGCAACTTATACTGATATCAGGGCAGTCCTCAGTCTCGATGGAGATCTGCCCACCATCCTCGCCGATACTGATTCCAGTGTTACGAGACTGATCAAATTTTGTGAACTCTCAGGCCTCATCCCTTAATTGGTGGAGAAGGGAGGCAGACTTTAATGCATTATAAACTGCTCCGCATGTGAGGACAGCGTTCGTCCCCACCTATGAGATCAGCATGCTGACGTTTCGCCAGGGCGCTGCTGTCCAAGATGTTGAGAGCCCCTCACCTAAAATCATCATCATCATCATCAGAGTAGAGCAATTCCGCTGAATCACGCCTCTGGCTCGTCGAGCGGAACATTCCCGAATGCGGTCAGTGTGCTAGTGTTTCTCTGCCGCAGTCAGTGTAGGCTTACTGCGGTGCCAAGCTTTGTATTCGAGGCGGCGGAGCGCCATACCGTCGCGCGTCTCGCATTCATACGGGTAATACGCGACTCCATTCGGTGCACGGTCGTCCATATCCGGCGTTGCAGCATTCATAATGACGAGATGTTTGCACCAGGGCGGTAGAGCGATGCGCGCAGTGAGACTTGTCTTCCGACACGCAGGACATATGCGTATCACTGGTAGAACAAAAAAGCATATAGAAGAATAATCAGCGATCTCTTGTATCACGCAAGCTAAACTGATAATTCCACAATCCTGTTTTCTTTGAAGCATCACAGTTTTTATCAACAAGGGGACCTTAGAAACTAACTCTCTTATATTTATTCATGCTTATAGGATTTTTTAAGATCAGTGCCAAGACAATCTTCTCAAATGTCCTAGAGAATAAGTCTTTGAAAAATTCCGAACGCTGTTAAGTAAAAATAGTCGAATTTTTTAGCAGAGGGGTCTTTGCGTGCATGCGTAGCGTTCTAGTCTTGTGGTTCAAAAAATGGTTCAAATGGCACTGAGCACTATGGGACTTAACATCTGTGGTCATCAGTCCCCTAGAACTTAGAACTACTTAAACCTAACTAACCTAAAGACATCACAAACATCCATGCCCGAGGCAGGATTCGAACCTGCGACCGTAGCGGTCTTGCGGTTCCAGACTGCAGCGCCTTTAACCGCACGGCCACTTCGGCCGGCTTGGGCACCTTATTTGATTTCCTAGTGTGTTCCGTCCTCTAAATGTAACGACTTTAATACCTGATTCGAAGGGAGCTGTTTTACAGTTAAATATCACAACAATAGTCGTAGTTAGCTGAGTGGTCAGCGCGTCTGATTGCCATGTAGCGGGGTCAGGTTCGATTCCCGGCCGGGTCGGAGATTTTCTCTGCTTGGGGACTGGGTGTTGTGCTGTCATCATCGAGAAGCAAGTCGCCCACTGTGGCGCCGACTGAAATGACTTACAACTTGGAGGCCGAACTTCCCATATGTGGACATTCGGCCATCAATGCCGTACTATGATTTCATTTCATCACAACAATGTGGCTTTGATTTTTAGTGCGAAAAATAACTGGCCCTTGTAGCACCTCTTCGTGAAATATTTCAGTTTTCTTTCAAATCACTATTTAAGTTTTTCTTATAATGATACTGATTACTTTCGAGGAACAGCAACTTTTTTTGCAGAACTAGTTCCCCACGCTGGTCAATCTGATACCCTACTTTCCATTTCACACACTCTCTCTGGCTATGAAAATCAGGGCAAAAACTCGTTGTGTAATTTCTAGGGGGACTTATATTCGCTCCGGTCAAACGTTTGATTAAAACCAGTGTTATACGAGTGAGTGTATATACATATATATAATTTAAGAATAAACATTTTGTATTTTTACAACAAATTTTAATTTTTTATGAATACTCACATTTTCCTGCGATTAAAAATAAATTATTTGCATTAGAAAATTATAATCCGATACTTTCGCGATTACGATTACAGATCTACATACACAACTAGGGATAGTTCTGTTTCAAATGGTCTAAAGCTTTTGTGCTTAACATCGTTCGGAGTTCTTCAAAGCTGACTCGTTAGAATGTTTGGGAGAATAGCATCAAACTGCTTTGAGAGTTAATGTGCGGACACTGATGTTAAAAATATGAAGAAATTCGTGGAGAGGAGAGCAGTCCCTAATATCGCCTTGTAAGATCATAAACTTTCAGTAGCTCAACAGACGGATCTTTTTAGAGTGTAGTAGAAGTCAGGGCACTCTTATGTTCAGCAAAGGAAATACGGGCCTGAATATAGAGTCGCAATGTTTTCATTTCATGAAATTACGACAGTAATGTACACACTAAGACAATAGCAGAAAAAAAGCGTAACAGATAATATTATCAGCTGTACATAGGAAGATAGCGTGTGAGGTTTCGGTAGCAACACTGGAAATTATTACTTTTTTCTCATATAAATAATGTAATCATGGCATCAACGACACGACATGGGAGTATAACGTTTGATTTCGCAGTGACACTACTGAGTGCAAAGAGCTTTCATGCATGGAAGCTACTGTTATTTGATGGTGGATGGCCAGCAATTGCAGTAGTGAAATGATGGGAAAGGGAGTCTTGCAACGAACTGTCGCGGACACAGAACTGCGGTTCATTTAACTGGAACGTCCAAGGCACTGAAATGTCACAGGTGGAAACCGGAATTACGGACACGAAATAACATTTGCCAGTGAAATATTGACAAATTTTGCAATAACACCTTCAAAAAATATACGAATGCTTGCAATATGAACATAGAATGACAGTATCTTCACGGTTTCTTGTGTCATTTTCACCTATCTCTGATATAAATATGTGCAGTGTTTTAAGTTTTCACAGCACCAGATCTTCCTGCTTCCCTTGCTGTGTTTAAATTCTTGGTCCGGATCCATATTCAAAAACCAGAAATTATGGTCGGGTCAAGATTAGCATCGATTGCTCAGTATTTGTGAAAACAATGCAGGAGGTATAGGGATCTATTTCCGTAGTATGTTGGAAATAACAGGACAGTGGTATCAATTTCATTTATGACTAGTATAGAAACGGTGCCCCGCCCCTCTCCATAAGCTTCTACCAAACACAATCAGTACAACATCCTTCGTGACACACCAGCACACAGGAGTCCAAAACATTACATGTACTCTGCAAGCCACCCTGTTGCGGAGGGTGCTTGTGGTATTAATATCTTAACCCTGTTCTCGGTTCCATTCGCGGTGGTGTGGCAGAACAACAACTGTCGGTAGCCACAATATGAACTATAATTTCCCTTATTCTTCCGTTGTGGCGAATCTGCAAGATTTATGTGGGAGGAAGCAATAAGTTGCACGTCTCTTCTTGGAATGCATGCTCTCGAAATTTCGACGGTAAATTCGTCTTTGTTGTAGTGTTTGCCGCTGGAGTTAGTTGAGCATCTTCGTATCGCTATCGTACCTACTGTATGATCCCGTGGCGAATAGGCCCGCGTTTCGTTGAATCTTCTTTCTGTATTAACCCAACTTGGTAAGGGTCCCAAACCGATGAACACTACTCTCGAGTCGCACAGAGTCTTTTAAAAGTCACTTCTTTCGTGTAGGAATTACATGTCCTCAGTATTCTCGCCTGATTTTTTTTTCAGTATTTGCTTTATATGGTCATTCTCCTTTAGGTCTCTGCAGGTGCTACAATTACGTATCTGACCATGGTTACCATTCCCAGTGATATATCGTCAATAATGTAGACATATTACTGCACATTGTTGTCTTGGTTATATTGGTAGTCTGGTCACAACAATTAGGCGTATCAGATAAGATATCACTTTTAAACGTAACATTACAACTCACTCTAACACAGGGTTATTTATATGTACATCCGGGGATTCAGAAGACGTTCGCTCTGGAACTATATGACATACAGAAAATAATCACACTTCAAGTATAAAGCATATCTCCAAGTTTTTAACTCTCATTACAGGTGTTCATTAAGGGGACGGTTCGTGCGGGCTGTTCACTGAAGTCACATGAATTGCCCGGAAAGACAGAAAGCAACCGTCTGAACAAGTGTGTACTGAATTGTCTATATGCAGACGCACACTGATTCGATGCGATAAAACGGAACGGATGATTAGTCTGAATGTTTAGGCACCTGCTCCTCAGTGCACTTGCACTATCTCACGTATTACAGATCGAAACGTGGACAGATGCTATGTCCACTAATATGTACCTGTTTTCTGTATCTCTTGCAGTTTTAGCGCAGTAGTCTTCTGGAATGTCAGACGTGCTTATAAATAATTTTTAGGAAAATGTACTTTCAGCTACAGTTTAATGTCCTACCGGAATTTATCTGGAACTCATGACAATGTATTGGAATATCTCAGAAACAGACGAAGGCATTACGATGAATTGGTACTGTTAACGGCCACGCATGGGAGTGGCATGGATTAGATATGTTTTCCGATGAGTTTGTGAGGGGTGTTTTGGGACTCCCCGATAAGAGAATTCCTCCCCATCTTTAGAACACACGTGGTCGTGCTAGTCCGCTGATGTCCATCTCCCAGCTTACTATGACACTTGCTCAGTAGGCTCCAAATCCGGGAATCCCATGGATCGCAGCATTCGAGCGTCGTTTTCACTATGTAGAGTGTTATCTGTAACTGAACTATGGCAATAAAATATCTGCAAAAGGTGAAAAATGTGCCAGTCATTCGACACACAGCACTTTTGACAAACTAAAGAACAGTGTTGGATGACGAGTATGGCCGCACGCTATCAGTGTTGATGCCTGCCGAGGAGGAAGAGGAGAGGTCATTAGAGACGAAGCATAAGCTCGGATTAGGGGAGGATGGAAAAGAAAAACGGCCGCGCCCTTTATAAGGAACGATTCCGGTATTTGCCTAAGCGTTTTAGGAAAATCATGCTGGACGGATGCGGGTTTGATCCGTCGTCCTCCCTAATGCGAGTCCATGTGCTAACCACGCCGTTACCACGCTCGGTGCCTGTCGAGATTATGAATACAGAACCACAATATGGAAATATTTCGTGCACAATCGTGGGGCTCTTTGGTATTCTACATTCTTTCAATAAGTAGAGATGAAGGTTATAAGGCTCGTCTCTAAATTGTGACTGGTCAAAGAATGGAACACGGCTGAATTCAGAGTTCCCCATCCTAGGTCAGGTGGTGCAAGGCTGTCTCCACAAAGGGAACTATTGATAGTTAAGCTTTATACTAAGAGTAATAATGCTGTTCGCAAATTTAATTGCAATTTAGTTGCTGCCTGTCAAGTTTACCTACGTGCCGCGAGCAAAAGGCAATCATCGTTTTACTGAGATTGTTCGTGGATGACATTGAGCAAATCCGCAGTGATGGAATTACAATTTTAGATTTCTTCAGTGGCAATAATCACGCCGAAATTGGTCTGTTTGAACCTGCCAGTGGCTCGCCATACCGCAGATTCCTGTAACACACGAAGCTTACTTGCTGAGATACTGAATCAGTTTTCATGTTATTTAAACGATTGCCGGAAACAAGTCTTGCAGCTCATGGGAACGAATTCTTGAGCAATACCCCAGTTGTTAGTCTCTTTGATCTGGCGAGGTGAATGCAACTGCCTTTCTCCTCTTCCTTTAGCAACACTGAACAGTCGCCTCCCAGACACATTACGCCCTACAGTGAACTGCAGGGTATAGATGTAGACGTAGCCACAACGGAAACGGCTGATGTGTGCCGGGGTTTCTCGAGATAAGGCGTCTGCAGTGATGTGATATACAGCTTACTAGCGGTGACGGATGCCGACATGTAGCATCATTAGCGGCTAGTACAGTGACGGTACAGAGCAAAAACAAGTGTGGCGCTCCGATACCTGTCGAGTGGAGCACCGAGAGCGGCATACCGGCTTGTAGCCGCGTTGCGCCACGTCCGTTCACGGCGGGAATGCGCCGTTTCCTGAGTAGCGTTAAAGTATCTAGCTGTCCTTCCTGGAGGCCGACGGCGCCGACGTCTTGCGTTCCACCATAATGTCAACATTTCCTATGGGCTCAGCTTCAATATTTTCTGATGACAACCTAGCATTTGTTGCTGCCCAAGATCTAAATCAAGTCTCCAATGCGTAGGACTCCCCGTTGGTTCTCCTGCTATTTCTGGCACTGACAGCAACTTTCACCACTTTATCAAACCTTGACATACTTGCGATCCTTATTTTTAGAAAGTACACCAGTTCTCCATCTGTCGATAACGGTTTTTATTATTTCAAACTAATTCGTCTAGGGCAGTGTCGTCAGCCTTCAGATCATGTCTCGTAGTTACACAGTGCCCGGTCTTAATGAATTACTATTAGGGTATCCCGTCAGTCTAAAAAGTTTCGAGGCTGGCTTAGCAAAAAATAGAGAAACGTTTAGTGGCTTTAATGCTACAGCTGCTCTATACGCTGAGGTGACTAAAGTCATGAGATACCTCCTAATGTCGTGTCGGACCTCGTACTGCCCGGCGTAGCGCAGCAGCTTCACGTGGCATGGACTCAACAAGCTGTCGGAAGTCCCCTGCAGAAATATAATTCCATGCTGACTGTATAGCCACCCATAACTGCGAAATTGTTATCGGTGCAAGATTTTGTACACTAACTGTCCTCTTGATAATGCCCCTCAAATGTTCGATGGGATTCACGCCGGACGATGTGGGTTGCCATATGATTCGCTCGAATTGTCTAGAATGTTCTTAGAACCAATCGCGAACAATTGTGAGCCGATGACATTGAGCATTGTCATCCATAAAAATTCATCACTGTATGAAAACATGAAGTCCGTCAATGGCTTCAAGATGTCTCAAAGTAGCCGAACTCCCAGTAAATGATCGGTTCAGTTAGACAAGAGAACCCAGTCCATTCCATGTAAACACAGCCCCCACCATTACGGAGCCACCAGCAGCTTGCACAGTGTCTTGTTGTCAACTTGGGTCCATGGCTTCGTGGGGTCTGCGCCACACTCAAACTCTACCATCAGCATTTACCAAATGGAATTGCGACTCATCTGACCAGGCCACGCTGGCCGGAGTGGCCGTGCGGTTCTAGGTGCTACAGTCTGGAGCTGAGCGACCGCTATGGTCGCAGGTTCGAATCCTGCCTCGGGCATGGATGTGTGTGATGTCATTAGGTTTTTTAGGTTTAATTAGTTCTACGTTCTAGGCGACTGATGACCTCAGAAGTTAAGTCTCATAGTGCTCAGAGCCATTTGAACCATTTGACCAGGCCACGATTTTGCAGTCGTTTAGGGTTCAACAGATATCATCACGAGCCCGGGAGAGGCTCTGCTGGCCATGTCGTGCTGTTAGCAAAGTCGCACCCGTCTGCCGTCTGCCTCCATAGCCCAGTAACACCAAATCTCGCCGCACTGTCATAACGGATACGTCCCACGTTGATTTCTGTCGTTAGTTCATGCAGTGTTGCTTCACTGTTAGCAGTGACAACTCCACGCAAACGCCGCTGCTCCCGGTCGTTAAGTGAAGGCCGTCGGCCATTACGTGGCCCGTGGTGAGAGGTGCTGACTGAAATTTGGTACTCTCGGCACACTATTTGACACTGTGGCTCTGCCGGTCGCGGTGGCCGAGCGGTTTTAGGCGCTTCAGTCCGGAACCGCGCGACTGCTACGGTCGCAGGTTCGAATTCTGCCTTGGGCATGGATGTGTGTGATGTCCTTAGGTTAGGTAGGTTTAAGTAGTTCTATGTTTTAGGGGACTGATGACCACAGATGTTAAGTCCCATAGTGCTCAGAGCCATTTGAACCATTTGAACACTGTGGCTCTCACAATATTGAATTCCCTGGCGATTTCCAAAATGCAATGTCCCATGCGTCTGGCTTCACCTACCATTCAGCGTTCAGAGTCTATTACTTCGCATCGTGCGGACGTAATCACTTTGAAAACCTTTTCACGTGAATCACATGAGTACAAATGACAGCTCCGCCACTGTACCACCTTTTATACGTTGTGTACGTGATACTACTGCCATCCGAAAATGTATATATCGCTATCCCATGACTTTCGCACCTCAGTGCATACTCCCCCTCCCCTCCCACACACACATACACACACACTTGAGTATGATGCACAAAACGTTTATACAACCGCGTGAAACTGTCAGAAAAGTTCTTCTTTGCAACGCTGTTCAGCTTAAGTGTCAGACTGGCTTCAACGTCGGCTATGTCGTCAAAGCGTTGACCCTTCATGTGAATTTCTGTATTTTGGCCTTTTATGGTACATTCTTACTGATAACACGAAGTCCCTCACCCGTAATGTTTTTTTTTCCAACAAAGCATTGTTGGCACTTTCCATTTCAATCAAGTCGCGACAGACATCCACGCGTCGTTGTTTTTGTTTGGGAGTCAAGGCCTGCGGAACAAACTTTGCAGATACTTTTCTCTTTTTCAAAACATTCTGAAGATTATCTTGAACTTAATTTAGAGATGTTGCTCTACGGCGATTTGTGACAACGGTTGACACAGTACTGTTTCCCTGGCGTTTATTAAACGGAATAACTAGGGAACTCAAATTTCGACTCATGAAACAAAATAAATTGACTTTTCAACGGCGAAATCAATTAGAATATAAGCGGTAATTTAAATAGTGGGCACGTAATTAACTTTAACTGTTGATTGGTTAGCTACCTGTTGGCAATACCAAGCTAATAACAATTTTCTAGGGAGCACTGAAACTATTTTTGTTAATAATTAGCCCAATTATTACATTCAAGCTAGTATAGGTCCTATTATTTCCTATAGGCGTGAAACGGTGGATAGAGGAGAGAGGTGAAACATTTTTTTAAAGAAGCAGGAACTTACTGCTGACATTACGGAAATGTCGAATAGCTCATTGTCAGTCTGCTAGGAACTTACCACTGACATTACGGAAATGTCGAATAGCTCATTGTCAGTCTGCTAAGCTAAGGTTCAAATGGTTCAAATGGCTCTGAGCACTATGGGACTCAACTGCTGAGTTCATTAGTCCCCTAGAACTTAGAACTAGTTAAACCTAACTAACCTAAGGACATCACAAACATCCATGCCCGAGGCAGGATTCGAACCTGCGACCGTAGCGGTCTTGCGGTTCCAGACTGCAGCGCCTTTAACCGCACGGCCACTGCGGCTGGCAAGCTAAGGTGAGACTATAGAAACGCGGGGCGCTTAACTTCGTGAGTAAAACTGATGAAGTACCTGAACGGAAAGTAGCGGGATGGGTTTGGGAGAGACAATAATAGCTACAAGGAGAGTAGTGTCCTAACCCCACGTTCCTCCGTGGATGACACAACAATTAGTGAGCACCTCGGGCGCTTTAGGCCCCCACATGGTGTTTCATGGTTATGAGCTGACAATCACTTGATGGATTTTACAACCATGAAAAAAAATCCTCACAACTTTTTTGGAGCATGCGTGCAGACTTCACACATTTCCAATGAGGAGGGAGGAACTCCTTGTATTTGCTGTTTGTCCTATAGTTCATCTCCACGTTAGGATACGCTACGAGAAATAGCACCTCTTCCCTAAGAAGTTAAACAGTTTTATTTTTACTTCAGTTGATGAGAATTTCACTGTGTGCAAACTTCTCGGAAATAGAAGCTGTTTTTAATAATGAGATATAAAGGCCTGACCATATCCTTACAGAAAAAATAACGAAAACAGATCCTGCCGATACAAAATCGGCGAGACGGCCTATGTTTTAGTGTGCACAACATAAAAAAGATGTAGTTTTTCCATTCTGTCTGTGTAAACTGGAACGCTTCAGAATCGTGTGTCACGATTACTGGCGTACAATAGCCCCTGTCACTGTCTCTGTAGCAAACATGTTTTTAATGCGTCAAGGTAAGACCTAGTCTCAGGTCATTAGTGAAAGCTTTGCCGTTCCCCGCGTATCTGTCCTCTAACAGTTCCGGGGTCATTTACCACTGCTCAGTACGTGTCACCGGATCTTCTCTAATTTTATGTTAATTAGGGACCAGGCTATGTTTCGAGGACTACATTCATCGTAATGATGTGTTGTCGGAAGAACGGTGGCTTCCAAACGACTGTGTCATCTGAAACATTTGTCTGGTAGAATGATGTCCTACTTTTCTGAATTTGTTGATTCGTAAAATTAGTTTCAGAAAAGATTATTCACTGTAAAGAGTTTTTTAGTGTTTGTAAACATTAATTATTTATGAACTGTTTTCCCCTGAAGTCAGTTTCGAGATTACGCTTAAAGCTTCATTAATGTGTCACATAAGTAATGTAGATATGTAAGGACAAAAGCGCTGCTTGCATACAATGTCTGTTTACGCAATTCTGTAGTAAGGAACTGTTAGATACTAAAATCACATAAACAGTGCAAAGGAAGAAAATTGATCCGTATTTATTATTCCAAAAAATTAATTTGATAGTGAAAATAATAATCTATTATGTGAAAAATAAATAATTTACTATTGTGATTACTTGTTGCAGCAAACAGTATCGTGAAAATTTTACGAGTAAAGGTTAGTAGTATTCTTGTTGGTAGGGGAATACTTGGTGTTTCAGCCTAGTGACCGAATTTAAGGTCAATGAAGATATGCGCACTAGGGATAGCATAAGCAGTTTCCGGCGTTTTCTGATGTTTTTTTGTTGTGTGATGTGAGGTTGTGATTCGCGCGGCATTTGTAAATATGTTTAGTTCTATACCTTTAAATGCTGCATTGTATAGTAAAACTGCTTGGACGATATCGTTAATTCTTCAGTTACAGAATTTCGTAGTGTGTAAAATTCCATAAATTTTAAAAACTAGTTACATAACGTGCGAACTGTTGAGCTATTCTTCGTCAGCCTGGATCCAACTTCTATCTTGAAACAGTAAAAATCTTCTACTCTTGAACATGTGATACTTACAATGAATTGAGTTTCTTTAGGGTTCCAACAATTTTACCTGCCTTTAAAACGGAAATTTGTGTTATTTTTCGGTAGCTTCTATTTCAAAATATATTTAACTTTAATTTGTTTTCGTTAGTTCTTCTGCGTGATTTAATTTCGCCTACTGATTATTGGAATGTTGTAGAGTAATAATGTAACAGACAGACTATTAAATGCAGTATTTGCAAGACTTTCTTGACTGCAAATTGCAATACATTATTTCTTACTAGGTACATGACGATGTTGCACATTGGGACAAGTTTCTCGCATTTGGAAAAACCTTAATTTTCTGGCGTACTTTTTGTAATTTCAGAAAAGACTGCAGCACATTAAAATTATTAAACCTCTATCAGAAAGGTGACTGAAAGCGAAATGTTCAAAAGTCTCCCTTAATGTCTGCTAACAACATGTTCAAGCAGATATATGAGTTTTTGAGAAATGTCGAAATAGTTTTTTAAGCACTCATCCACGACTGTGCAAATAACTCATATAACTAGTGAACTAGCAGACAGTTATCGAAAATAACACACGCACGCAGAGTGTTACTTATTAGTCCGTACGACTGACGAGCGTTGCTTGTGGAGCTCTGTTAGTTGGAGAACGTGTATCACAGGCCACCAGTGTACCATAATGTGATTTAAATTAGTTGGAATCTGACGTTTAAGGTCCAAAGTTGTGACGCTGTTGCGACAGACACTGTCTGCAGGCAGTCAACACAGAGATCCTCTTCCCTCCCCGATAGAAAATCGCTTAGAAGTCCTGTCTCTAACCAAAACCACGTAAAAAACTGAAGTTCTTTGACGGTATATATCTGTACAATGTTTATAAGAATCAATAAAGATGTGCTATAAATACATGCAGGAGAGAGGATCGAGCGAGGTGGCGCAGTGGTTAGCACACTGGACTCGCATTCGGGAGGACGACGGTTCAAACCCGCGTCCGGCCATCTTGATTTATGTTTCACGTGATTTTCCTAAATCGCTTCAGGCAAATACCGGGATTGTTCCTTTGAAATGGCGTGGCCGACTTCCTTCCCTAATCCGATGGGACCGATGGCCTCACTGTTTGGTCCCCTCCCCCAAATCAAGCAACCAAACTGGAGAGAGACAACCACGATGAACAATTTCCATTGGCTCACGTTCCTTGCAAGTGAACCACGTATCTAGGTAATCCTGTGGTTTGTATCTGAACGATGGTTCAGATGATGGCTAACGCCGAAACGCGTAAAATGGATTAATAAATGAAGGAATAATGGATTCTAGTTTTCCCTGCATTACAGCCCTTCATCTGCAACCAATTCAGCAAATTGCAGACTGCATAAATTGTTTATAAGAATGTAAAAAAAATATGGTCTTCATTTCAGTGAGCGTCAGAGCTAAGTTAGTGTTTTTTAAGCTCGGGAAACAGCTTCAAATTACAAGGTCATATTTGGAGAACTAATGCGCTCACTAAAATACTTTTTTCGTTTATTACCATAATCTCTCACTCAGCAGTGAAAACAAAGTTGCTTGTCGAACTGCCAGTGACACGTTAAGTTTCGGAAGAATCCTTTTTTGTAATTATGTCAAAAACGAGTATGAAATTCACGTACGACGGGCGTTCAGTAAGTAATACAACGCATTTTTCTCGGCCAGTTTCTGTTGAAAAAATGCAGAATTTGTTGTGGGACGCAGTGGCATATTTCCGCTCCAGTCCCTGTACTTTCTGGAAGTCTCGATGGGTGACGTCGCTACACATAGTCTTCAAACTGGCGTCTCTAAGCAGAGAGCTGCCTTTCAGTTTTTTTTTTCCCCGAAAAATTTTATCATCGCAGATGTTCATAGGCGCTTGCAGAATGTCCACGGAGATCTGGCAGTCGTTGTGAGTCGTTGGGTTGTTGGGCGAGGCACCTGTCGTAATCGCAACAAGGTCGCGTAAACCTGTCCTATCTCGCGCGTGCTGACCGGCTGCACACGGCTGTGACTCCTGAAACGTTGCAACGTGCGGACAGTCTCATTCGAGGCAATCGACAGGTTACATTCAGATACCTCGCTGGTCGACTGGACGTTTCTGTTTACAGTGCCGACACACTCATCCGTCAGCAAGGATACCCAAAGGTGTGTGCCCATTGGGTTTCTCACCGCCTAATAGAAGGTCATAAAGAACAAAAATGGTTCAAATGGCTCTGAGCACTATGGGACTTAACATCTGAGGTCATCAGTCCCCTAGAACTTAAACCTAACTAATCTAAGGACATTACACACATCCATGCCCGAGACAGGATTCGAACCTGCGACCGTAGCGGTCGCGCGGTTCCAGACTGAAGCGCCTAGAACCGCTCGGCCACACTGGCCGGCTCATAAAGAGCAACGGAGGACTGTATGTGCGGAGTTTCTTGTACGGAAAGCAGTACTTCGATGATGGGAAGGTTATTGATGCAGCAAGACAATGACTCCGACGTGAGCTATTAGAGTGGTATTACGCCGCCTCACAGGCTCTCTCAGTAAGGCGGCGTAAGGCCGTCTCATGAACGGAGATTATGCTAAAAAATAGGGTATTGTAGCCAAAACAGTGGGGAATAATATGGATTATTGGAATCCTGAATAAAACCAACCTGATTACTGAAAATATTGTTGCATTATTTATTAAACGCCACTCGTATGATATAGGTGCCTATATTCGCCCCTCGTATGATACAGGTGCCTATAGTCCCCCCTATGCCGCTCTTTCGACTACTTTCATCGCACAACATAAAACACGCGAAATTACAACTCCTACTAAACAGCTCACTGAGAACTGGAGCCACAAAGCTTTGCGCAGCAGCAGTGCAGAAATGCCCGTACCACCCCATGGTTACGCTGAAAGATCATGTAACCTTTTTGGGTGATCAGGTCCGTCCCACGGTACAATGTTTGTTTCCCAATGCTGATGCTGTGTTCCAAGACGAGAGGGTCCCTGTTCACACAGCCGGCATTGTCCGGACACGTTTTGTGAGAACGAATCTGAATTGTGGCATCTCCCCTAGCGACCAGATTCAGCAGATTACAATATTATTTAGCCTTTTTGGTCTATTTTGGGGACAATAGTGCGTGATCGCTGTCCACCTCCACCTCGTTACGTGAGCTCGCCACTATTTTTCAGGAAGAATGACATACGGTTCCCTTGAAAATTACACAGGACCTGTAGTTATCCATTCCGAGACGAATGGAAGCTGTTTTGAATGACAACGGTTTTTCTACGCTGTGTTAGGCATGATAATGTATTGTGTTTTTGGTGTGTGCATATTTTTGTTCACCACCTGTTTAAGTGTAATGACTTGCGTAACCAGGACTTGTTCGGCTGTCTGGCGCAAATCTTTCTATTTGTCGGCAGTTGAGTATCGCTGTAGACGAGATGAAATGGTGAGGACAAAAGAAACATCTGAGTGCAGAATATTTCCGACCCGGCCGAGAAACTAACCTAGGACCCGACTATTTATAAGCAGCAGGTCCAACCACTAGACAACGAAATGTGGACAACTTAACTGTAATGAGAAAGGGTTATTGAAATTAAACAATTCATGATAAACTTCCGCTTATTATGTCTTAAGTTAATGAAAAAGTTCCTATGCCGAGATGAAGTACACTCGGAGTACATACACAGGCATAATATTCACATTTTTACTCGAGTTAGACATTTCCCTTTCAGGTTCCATTCGGCCGCCGCAAACAGAAATACGAGAGACGTAAGTAATGCAACATATTTTTGTTCTGAAAGAAGGTTGATTTTATTCAGGATTCCAATATACCATATCATTCCCCAATCTTTTGGCTACTAAGTCTTATTCTTCAACATAATCTCCGCCCAATGCGAAGGAATTATGCCACCTTACTAAGAGGTCCTCTATGCCTGCATGTATCACTCTACTGGTCGACGTCGGGGTCAACATCTTGTTGCATGAATAACCTCCCTATCATCCATGTCCTGCTTTTCACGGAGTGATTCTTAATTGGGCCAAACAGATAGAAGTCGGAAGGTGCGAGTTCCGGGCTGTACGATGGATGAGGGACAACAGTGAAGTTTTGTGAGCACCTTTCGGGTGGGCAGAGTTGTGTGTGTCCCTGCTTTGTCATCGATAAGGAGAAGTTCGTTTTCACTTTTGTGGCGACCAACATGCTGAAGTCTTTCTTCAGTTTCCCAAGGCTGTGTACTGCCGGCCAATACACGTGAGATCGGATAGGTTTGCGTGACCTTGTTGCGATGATGACAGACGCCTCAGTAAACGACTCACCGTGCTGGTCTCCGTAAACATTCTACAGTTGCCTACGAATATCTGCGATGCTCTGGTTTTCCACCAAGAGAAACACAGTGACAGTTCTGCGCTTGGCTTGGCATGCACCTCAGTTACAGACAACATTTCGAAGGCTACGCATAGCTCCGCCACCTACTGGAACTTCATCAAACTATAGAGGCTGGAGAGGGAATAGTTCACGATGTCTCGCAACGAAGCCCAAATTCTTTCAACCGAAACTGACCGACAAAGAAGTCTTGCATTACTTATTGAACGCCCTGATACATTCTTGTATATTGCACAGTAATAATGATTAACAAAATAGTTCGCGCTCCAGTCGTGCCAAAGGAGGCCGCGCCCCGACACGTACTTCACTCAAAGAGTCTGTGTCGCAAACCAACTGCTTTCATGCTTTTTGCAGGCGCCAAATGCTCACGCAAGTCCTTACCGGGCGAGGCAACCCAGTACCACTCGTGATCTTGGACCCAGCAGAGATGGATACAGTTAGACTCAGTACATCCTAGCGGCACCGATATCTGTGCCAATACCGGTACAGTGTTTTCATTTCAAAGTCACCGTTAAAGGCGTGAAGTATATTTGCTGTACCGTGTTTATTTGTAGGTGTAAGATGTAAATTCCTGGTTTCCCATGTGTACTAGACCTGTTCTTGTTGTAGTCACCGTAGCCGGTTTCAGGTTCCAGTGGAGAGGATTTTTTGTTCGGTCTGAAGAAAATAGGTCGTTTTTCCATATTCCTTCTAAATGGGTGGTTGTAGGAGCCGAATCGGCTGATTTTAAGGGCGATTAATTTCCCCAGAACGACCGATGATTCCAACATTCATTGTTGAGTGAGCTGTCAAGGACCTCCCAGTAAGCAGCACCTTACAGAAGCGCTATAAGTGAGAGAAGCAAATGGCCAATGAGAATGCCTACATTCTGCTATTGGTTGTGACTGGCTGAAAGACCTAATGCTAAAAAATAATTGCTTGATAATAATTTGGAGCTTGCGCAATCGAGGAGTTGCCCGGCAGCCCTCGTGAGATGGAGGGACTTGTCTGCCGCCTGGCGTGCAAGCAGGGTTTTCATTGTCTGGTGTAGATACTTCGTGATACGATACGGAGGACAGAGAGTCCGATGTGCATTCCCAGACATGGATGTGGAACTGCACTTAGCACTTTCCTGTTTGCCTCGGCAAGTGTTGCGGATTAGTGAATGTGGACTTGTTCGGTAAAGAGAGAACCTTAGAGCGGAACATTGAGCCATTAACTAGATGGAGAAGGTGAGACATGAAAGTGACGGTCGGGGCTAGGGTTAATTAATGTCAATGAAATTTATTTCTTGCAATAGGGAAATTTTGAGAATGTTGTTTTGTGCGACTCTTCCGCTACTGACTTTGAAATGTATTCCTGTTGTGTTGTTATGGCGCATGTCAACGTCAATTACGAGTAGCCAGTTGAAGGCGGTGAACATATCTGAGTCCAGTGGTCGTATCTCTGAATGTTTTCTAAAAGTACAGGGCTGCTATGATTGAGCAATACGTTTCTAATGTTCTGTACTTTCCAAGGTATTACATGTAGAAGCATGACTGATGCGTGAATGGAACCGTAAACTCACCGAGTTTGCAGTGTGCCGACCAATTGGCGTTACAGGTGCAGCAGCTTGACAAAACTGCGATAAAGCAAGAATAGAATTTTTTTGTGTGGGAGTACGCGAGCTGTTTTTCTGTTAATACAACTCAGCGTGCATTGAGAAGAAATTACGGAAACGAAGCACTATGCAACCAGAGCATTGTGCGGTGGTTTCGACAAAACAGAAAAATACCGCTCGATAAAGCGTACTAGATGCAACCGTGGAGAGTGTAAGGGAAAGTTCCGTATGCAGTCAAAAATAATCAACTGCCTGCAAAAGCCACGAACTCCGAGTTCCGAAGGAAACTGTATGGAAGAAACTTCCTGGCATATTAAAACTGTGTGCCGGACCGAGACTCGAATTCGGTCCCGAGTTTGAGTCTCCGTCCGGCAAACAGTTTTAATCTGCCAGGAAGTTTCAAATCAGCGTACACTCTGCTGCAGAGTGAAAATTTCATTCTGTGTGGAAGATTTTGCAACGGCGGTTACATTTCAAAACGTACCGTCTGCAGGTCGTGCAACAATTAAAACCGGAATATTTTTGGCCGGCACCTTGAGTTTTGCATCACAGTGCAGGAAGCCGCTGAGGATGAACATTTCGCCTCCTAGCTGACATTGAGCGACGAAGCAACCTTCCATTTACCTGGAAGGTTAATCGCAACAATGTGAGAGGGTGGGGCGCTTGAAATTGCCTCGAAAATGAGGTGCATGAATGAGACTCACGGGAGGTTAACTTTTTCCGTACAGTGTCACAGAGGTAGCTGTAGGACTCGATTTTCTTCTGTGAGAAGACTGTGACGGTTACCTTTTACCTTGATATGTTGCAGCTATGGTTGTTTACACAACTGACTGCCGATTCCGAGAATTTCATCTTCCAACAAGACGGGAATCCTCTCATTAGAACCTCGATATTCGTCGCTATCTAAACGAGGGATTTCCGCATAGGTGGATTGGGTTCCCCGAAGTCGCCTGACCTAATGAGTTCTGACTTTGTCCTTTGGAGGTACATTCAGGAGCGTGTTCACCTACCCCAATTGTCAAGAACACTGGATCAGCTCAGAGATGTCAAAGCTGCTGCGATAACCATTTGCAGGATGTTGCTGCATAATATTGGAACGAATTTGACTACCACTTGGAATGTGTCGTGTGACCAGAGGGGCACACATAGAACATTTGTTCAGTGCAAAATGCAGACTTGGTGAGTTTGCGATTCTATTCATGGATCAATAAAATTTGTACATTTAATACTTTGGAACATTTAGGTGTCTGAAAACGAACGCGTCGTTTATAGTAGCCTTGTAGTCAGATAGCTACAAGGCTTTTAATTATTGACTTATCAGTTGTAAATTTTAACACTATATCGCGGGTTAAAGCGAGTCTGTCGACCCTTCTTTAGACTGGTTTTACATGTGTTGCAGTGCAGCAAATTAATCCCAGACCACTAATAAACATTTCCAATCCTGTCGGGCAGTACGTCACGTAATTTGTCTCGCTCGTCGCTCACCGTCAAGAAGTCGTAGACTCTTGTTCACGGCCGTCAGTGTGACTTCATGCGACGCTGCTGAAGCTTAGAAGTCCGCCTCGTACACGAGCTTTTGAAGTTAGCCGCGCTGGTTAAGTTATTAAGCAGAGGGATTTGATGTCGTTCTCACGTTGAATAAGTTAAGAAGCAGAGGAATTTGACGTGGATGTCATCCATCAGTGAATAGTGTAAACAGTAATTTAAGTATTACCTGTTTATACTGTATGTACATTTAGTTTATGAAATAGTGAATTGATGTAACAAAGCAAGCGCGGAAGTCGCTTGGGCGCCGCTTGGGGTATTGTGTAGTGAATAGCCGCACGTATGCGTTGTGAACCATGAAAGATGTTCAGGGCCCATTGGGTAATGAATGTGTGGCTGATGGCGACGGGCAATGAAAGCCGTCCCGGCAGCCAGACGGTGTTGCGAAACAGGCCGACCTGCAGAGCACAGCTTGCACCCACTCGACCCGAATAGGCGCGGTCGCGTCTTACATCGCTCACTGGTAGTCTCCACCTGGCACAAAGCTTGCAGAGTTACAGCGTTTCCTCTTTCTGCTAACCTGACGTTGCCCAACGATGCCCGTAGTGTAATAAGACTCCAGCTAATCCGTGGCTCTTGTCCTCACTCTGAAGACATTTTTGGACACCAATATACAACACCCTTTTGAGCGCTAAACATTTATTTTAAATTTAATTCTAGTAACTGCAGGAAATCAGACAGCGATGGTTCCTATACATAAATGTGACCACATAGGCGATAGGAAGAGTAATTGCTCGCTCCTGTTGAAAATGAAACACAGTTCAAATCTCACATCCTGTCGCTACCTTTGTAGACGAGGCATCATGACTAAATGGACGAACGACGGTAAAAAAAATCTGCTTTGCTAATGGAATCATCCCATTATTCGCCTAAAAATATTTAAGGAGAAAACAAGAAGCAAACTGTCTGAACCGCACTTTCCACAATACAAATCCAATACCTCTAACCTCGCACTACCCAATCATGTTGACGGTAGTTTGCGCTTGCCTCCTTTCGACGCAAGGATACTCCAATGTAAATGAGGGAAACGAACAAATGTGCTGCTTGTCGTTTTTCAGGTACGCAAGGTGTCGCCGAAAGAGGCTATAATTTCACGTACGAGTAAAAATCATAGAATCAGTAAGGAATAGAACCCCGACTCTTATTAAGCTGCCAAGCTATAAGTTACAAGTGCGATAACAATACATTAAAAAAAATTTTGTTGGAAAGGGAGTATTCGTATTTTAATGAAAAGTCGACCTAGCATTCAAGTTTATACGCACTGTGTGTGTCAGATATATATTAACCGAGCATTTCAGCACGCGATTTTTGAGTTTTGTAACTGCACTTATTTCTTCAAATTGTCATATTATGATCGTTGTTTCTATTCGTCGAGTTCCGAGCATCCAAAACAACCAAGCAGTAACCTTATGTGATGGATAAGATGCGCTGAACTCGAAATATGACAGCTGTATTTTTGACTTCACGCGATTTCCTTGAACTGCTGCAGGTTACTGCCATGTCAGTTCTTTCTGCAAAGTCACTGCTGACTGCTCATCAAAGTAGTGTTTCCGTACGTAGTGGACGTTCAAAGAAAAAGAAAGAGACTACACGATTCATTAAGAAAAATTAGAGACACTGAAGAGCGCGGCAACGAAAATTAGAGGTAACCTGAATATTAAATCAACCAGGAAGTATAACTCTGAGTTTCTGCGCGGTAACTGACAGCGAGCGGGTTGGACTTCTTCCGCCAGGAGCACACCAATAGCACCTATACTGTCAGTGTCGGCTTCCACTAGGCTGACACATACGCTGCGGGGAGTCTTCTGCCTGCCAGTTTTCTAGTACGAAACTTTTTCTCGTGCAAAAATTTCGCCTTTCAAAAGAAAACATAATCACTGTCCTATTTAAAACAAGATCTTTGACATTACAGTGAAATACATCACATGTAACTTTCAGAATTTTTACGTGATTTTTGCAGGAGGCAGAGATTTTAAACTTCGTACTTGTTACAAGATTAATACGAGCGTGACTCAAATGAAAACCTTAAATTTGTAATAACAAATCGAAATTTCGCGCCGTTATCCTGTAAGTTGGTAAGCGTGCTACAAACAGCGAGCAGAATGCCCTGCAGGTGGCTGCATAGTGCAGAACCACACATACCATCGCAGTATCAGTATAAAGATGGGCCGGCCGGAGTGGCCGAGCGGTTTTAGGCGCTTCAGTCTGGAACTGCGCGACCGCTACAGTCGCAGGTTGGAATCCTGTCTCGGGCATGGATGCGTGTGATGTTCTTAGGTTAGTTAGGTTTACGTAGTTCTAAGTTCTAGGGGACTGATGACCTTGGCAGTTATGTCCCATAGTGCTCAGAGCCATTTGAATCATTCATAAAGATGGCCGCTGCACTTGCGACTTGCACCAGGGAAGAACAGCGTTCTGTAATTCGATTTTTTGCATAGTGAAACCTATTGAAATTCATCGACGAATGAAGGTTCAGTACGGTGATGCATGTTTGTGACAGCAGCAAGTCTACGAATGGAGTAGGAAGTTCGCAAATGGTGTGACTTCAGTGTAAGACGCTCCTCGTTCAGGTAAAAAAAAAAAAAAAAAAAAAAAAAAAAAAAAAAAAAAAAAAAAAAAAAGGTTCAAATGGCTCTGAGCACTATGGGACGTAACTTCTTAGGTCATCAGTCCCCTAGAACTTAGAACCACTTAAACCTAACTAATCTAAGGACATCACACACATCCATGCCCGAGGCAGGATTCGAACCTGCGACCGTAGCGGTTCGACTGTAGCGCCCAGAACCGCTCGGCCACTCTGGCCATCAGTCCAGGTCAGGCACAACGAGTTGTGACTCCACATAACATTGCAGCAGTTGAAGCCATAGTGAAGGAAAACCGCCGAGTGACACCGAATGACATTGCAGCATATTTACGGATTAGTTCTGATGAAGAGGTACGCCACGCGGTGCATGAATGGTTGCGCGGACTACCAAAAGAATTTTTTCTAAAGGAACTGATGCACTTCGTAAGCGCTGAAGGACTTGCATTGAGCGTGGGGGAGATTATGTTGAAAAGTGATACAGTTTTGAACCACTTCTGCACAATAAATAGTATTTAAAAAAATATTTAAGGTTTTCATTTGACTCGCCCTCGTAATAGCAGAAGTTAAGTTTTTTCAAAGTTTCTGCATAGATACGGAACTTTACCTCGTGTAATTTGTCTTCCGCGACGCATATCAGCAGGAGCACCTGAATTCAGACTGCGTCCGCGGATATGGCACCGCCGTGGAGGCGCAGACGAAACGAACGTTATTAGGTTATTTTGCAGAGTAACGAGCTTCCATCGCCGTGTTTATTAAGGCTCCTGACAACGGCATCTGAAAGCCAGCGTAGGCAGCTCGACAACATGTACTGCAATCACAAATCATCAGCAGTGCTACAGTTAGTTGCTCCGGAGATTTCACTTTTCATTAGCAGAGCCCTCGTGCTCTATTTGCGTTGCCCGTAGCGTACTGTGTGCGGCGGCCGCCCTGAGGGGTGAAAGTTAAGTTTCTCCGCCGCAATCTGCCGGGATGAGAGCGCAGACGGGCTAACGAGCGGCGCGGGCGGCTGTCGCAGCCCTGGATTACGCGTTGAGTAACAGCGGCCGGCGGGCGGCAGCGGCGGGCGCGCCTTCCCGCGACTGCTGGCGCGTTACCGGGGCGCGACGCGCGGCGAAAGTCTCGCCAGGGGCGTGGTGGCCGCACCCCGCCTGCATTTCATTGTCGTGTGCGAAACACTTGCTGTACCGAGAAAGACTGGTCTGCAATAAGACCGATCATGTTCAGGGACGTTGGGCGCGCCCTCATACAGCTAGAGGTGGGAACACTAACGCACTCAGGAGCATTGTCGAAACTGATCGTTTTGCTAGTCCAATTCTTACGGCATTAGGAGATATAATATTGCGTGGGCTTACTGACCATCAAATCTTTGAACACCGTACATTCACCGGTCAATGTTATTGTGACACTGTCCTCCTTCCCCATATGCGTCTTTTCAGGTGTGCATGCGGCCCTGACTTCCTTTTTATTGATGGCAATGCGCGATCGCATCGAACTGCTCATGTGGAGGACCTCTTGGGACCGGAGGTCATTCGGCGAAAGGACTCGTCTATTCATTCGCAAGACTTAAATCCCGTCGAGGACGTGCGGGGGGCATTTGGTAGACGCATTGCACCACGTCTGCGTACATCAACGACTGTTCAGCAGTTGTCAGTCTTGCTGGTGGAGGAATGGGACGCCCTACAACATGAATTCCTTACCAGCCATGGGGCCCTTTGCAGAGAATATACTGCCCGTACGTGGCGCTCACACATCCTATTTAGAATCATGTCCTGCTTTTTGGCCGGCCGGAGTGGCCGTGCGGTTCTAGGCGCTGCAGTCTGGAACCGAGCGAGCGCTACGGTCGCAGGTTCGAATCCTGCCTCGGGCATGGATGTTTGTGATGTCCTTGGGTTAGTTAGGTTTAATTAGTTCTAAGTTCTAGGCGACTGATGATCTCAGAAGTTAAGTCGCATAGTGCTCAGAGCCATTTGAACCAACTTGCTTTTTGTTATGTCCAGGGGACCTTCATAAGTCAAGGTGACTTCAGTGTAATTTTTGCCTTCGAATAAAAGTGTCATTTCTGTTCGTCTCATTACGTATTTCTTTCAGTTTCTGTACTGTACCGTACTGTACTGTCGCGCTCCTTTCCATGTGTGGTCCAAGTTTCATTGGGCTTTCGTGTTAAGTTTTGCACACCAGTGTATTATTAAAGACTTCAGGGTTCTTTTCCAAAGTTCTAGTTATTATTTTGAAATGAATGGAACGTTGGTAGGCAAATCTTTATAGGAATACTTTAGGGCGTACCATGTGGCGATGCGTGCCTGTGCGTTGTCATCTTGCTATTCATGGCCGGCCTGTGTGGCCGAGCGGTTCTAGGCGCTTCAGTCTGGAACCGCGCGACCGCTACGGTCGCAGGTTCGAATCCTGCCTCGGGCATGGATGTGTGTGATGTCCTTGGTTAGTTAGGTTTAAGTAGTTTTAAGTTCTAGGGGACTGATGACCTCAGATGTTAAGTGTGTGTGTGAAATCTTATGGAACTTAACAGCTAAGGGCATCAGTCCCTAAGCTTACACACTACTTAACCTAAATTATCCAAATGACAAACACACACACCCATGCCCGAGGGAGGATTCGAACCACCGCCGGGACCAGCTGCACAGTCCATGACTGCAGCGCCTTAGGCCGCTCGGCTAATCCCGCGCGGCAGGTGTTAAGTCCCATAGTGCTCAGAGCCATTTGAACAATTTGACATTCATGGTGGCGCGTACGCGAGATGGTATCTCCGGGTAGAGAAAGTTACTTCCATGAAGTCAGCAGCAGGACTGGGTTGCATTCTTCGTATAATAGCAAAGATTATGACTTACGGTCGCCGTTTGCGTTCGCGATCGTTCAGCGCACTTTCAGTGAATGTGGAAGCGACTTGCAATAGGTCTCGTCGCCTGTCACCAGAATATAATTGTATAACGTCTCTCCACGGCCCTACTGCAAAATTCGCTGTGATTATATCGGTCCCTCTGATTCGACAACTCAGAGTTTTCATCTGTCAATTGAATTATTTGTTCAGCCAGTTTCGTTCCTCCTGCGCAACACTATATTTTCCTCTCAACAGAATCACTCACTTGCCAAGAAATGTTTACTCCAAACTATTCGAGTGCAATAGTTAGGTGACACTTCTCGGCGCTTCTGCGCCCTCAGGCAGACTGTGTTCATTGCCGTCGTGGCTCTGCCGTCCGGTCCCTCGCGCCACGACACCAATGCTCGTGGAGCTCATTGTCTGCTGAGACGCTTTCTTTTCTACCTCCATGCTTACCCTCTACACCTTCATATATTCTGGGTAATCTTCATCGCCAGAAAATTGGCCATTGCAGGTGTTATCTGGGAAACTGCCAGAAAGAATATTTAAATCACGATCAGGAGTGTTGCTTCAACAGTGAAATCTGGAGTCATCCTTAAGCACCGTATCTTACAGTGGTACCGTACCGATTAGCCCCCTACGATCTTCTTCATACTTATACAGCTTTAAATACAATGCCCGGGACACAATTAGTAATTAAAAATAAAACTCGTTATAGTTGTTAAAAATTATGATTCAATATTTGTCAGTTGACATTTGCAGTTGATAATAAATACAGAATTCAAATAAATATAAAAAAACCTCTACTACTGAGACAGAACCAGCGACTGCACTACACAGTCAGCTAATGGCACATGTGTCAGGATTATAGAGGGCTAGAGTTGTAGTCTCTATGACTGCCGTTATAGCAGGAAGTGGCGTGCAGTTGTGAAGATAGTGTTAACACAAAATGCATTTATTATTAAAAAAATGTGTGAATTCCTAAGGGCCCAAACTCCTGAGGTTATTGGTCCCTAGAGTTACATACTACACTACTAGCCATAAAAATTGCTACACCACGGAGATGACGTGCTACAGGCGCGAAATTTAACAGACAGGAAGAAGTTGCTGTGATATGTAAGTGATGAGCTTTTCAGAGCATTCACCCAAGGTTGGCGCCGGTGGCGACACCTACAACGTACTGACACGAGGAAAGTTTCCAACCGATTTCTCATACACAAACAGCAGTAGACCGACGTTGCCTGGTGAAACGTTGTTGTGATGCCTCGTGTAAGGAGGACAAATGCGTACCATCACGTTTCCGGATTGTAGCCTATCGCGATTGCGGTTTATCGTATCGCGACATTGCTGCTCGCGTTGGTCGAGATACAATGACCGTTGGCAGAATATGGAATCGGTGGGTTCAGGAGGGTAATATGGATCGCCGTGCTGGAACGCAACGGCCTCGTATCACCAGCAGTCGAGATGACAGGCATCTTATCCGCATGGCTATAACGGATCGTGCAGCCACGTCTCGATCCCTGAGCCAACAGATGGGGACGTTTGCAAGAAAACAACCATCTGCACGAACAGTTCGACGACGTTTGCAGCGGCATGGACTACCAGCTTGGAGACAGTGTCTGCGGTTACCCTTGAAGCTGCATCACAGACAGGAGCGCCTGCGATTGTATACTCAACAACGAACATGGGTGCACAATGGCAAAAGTCATTTTTTCGGATGAATCCAGTTTCTGTTTACAGCATCATGATGGTCGCATCAGTGTTTGGCGACATCGCGGTGAATGCACATTGGAAGCGTGTATTCGTTATGGCCATACTGGCGTATCACCCGGCGTGATGGTATGGGGTACCATGGTTACACGTCTCGGACACCTCTTGTTCGCATTGACGGCACTTTGAACAGTGGACGCTACATTTCAGATGTGTTACGACCCGTGGCTCTACCCTTCATTCGATCCCTACGAAACCCTATATTTCAACAGGATAATGCACGACCGCATGTTGCAGGTCTCGTACGGGGCTTTCTGGATACAGAAAATGTCCGACTGCTGCCCTGGCCAGCACACTCTCCAGATCTCTCACCAACTGTAAACGTCTGGACAATAGTGGCCGAGCAACTGGCTCTTCACAATACGCCAGTCACTACTCTTGATGAACTGTGGTATCGTGTTGAAGCTGCATGGGCAGCTGGACCTGTAGAGGCCATCCAAGCTCTGTTTGACTCAATGCCGCGGCGTGTCAAGGCTGTTATTACGGCCAGAGGTGGTTGTCCAGGGTACTGATTTCTCGGGATCTATGCACCCAAATTGCGTGAAAATGTAATCACATGTCAGTTTTAGTATAGTATATTCGTCCAATGAATACCCGTTTATCATCTGCATTTCTTCTTGGTGTAGCAATTTTAATGGCCAGTAGTGTACTTAAACTAACTTACGCTAAGAACAACACACACACACACCCGTGCCCAAGGGAGGACTCGAGGTCGCGCAATCCGTGACATGGCGCTTCCAACCGCGCAGCCACTCCGCGCGGTGCATTTATTTTTCATGGATACAGAGACGTCTTCCTTCGCGGCTTCCAGTAACCGGGCGAGCGAAAGGAAGCTACCCACGCAAATATATGCTACCGCCTGCACTGCACTTCTCGCCGTGTCGGTTATCGGTTGTCCGCAGTAATGAGGATCGTCAAGTTTTCAAAATTGTTTTACTCTTGTGTTTTTGAAAAGTGCGTCTTATTGCTTCGGTAAATTGGTGTTTGGACTCTCACCTTCAAATTCTATAAGTATGAAGAAAGTCAACGAGAGGGTCAATAGGTAAGCCCCATTGTTAAATCTGATTGCTCAGGAAATGGTGATTTAGAAACAAACGATGCGATTCATAGTTAACGAATAGAATGCAAGAAGTTGTGCTGAATAATTCGAACGATATTGGAAGGAATGAAAATTTCAATATCTGGAGAGAAATCAAGGTGTCCCATAGGGTTCAATTGTGGGTCCACTTCTATTCCTTATATACGTGAAAGATCTTCCGCTTAACGTCCATCGAGCAGAAATGCTACTTTTTGCAGACGATACTAGTGTTACAGTAAGTGCCAAAAACTCATTAGTTCTCCAATTTCGTCGCCCACCGGCAGATTCGAGCAGTGTGTGTGAGGCGACGCTTGTGTGCCTGGCTGTTGGCAGCCGCCGGTCAGTGGCCTTGGCGGAGCCTTCGGCGCGAGCAGGCCAGGCTGTTACGCTATCGCGGCTGCGGCTGCGGCTGCGGCTGAGGAGCCGGTGAATGCTGTCGCGGCCGCTCACCGGCGCGGCGTCGGCGTCTCGCGTCACGTGACCTCTGGCTGCCGGCGGCCGCTCTCGCTGCCAGACCTGCCTCCGCACGCCTTTCCACGCGCCACATTGGAACGTCATTAACGCAACGCATGAGCGGCCGCCCGGCGATCCGCCCACCAGATAGTGAGAGTAGGCGCGGCCGTGCCGGGCTCAGGGCTGCCACAATCTCTGCGACGCCGGCCGCCCCACATACGGCGCCGATCGGCTTTGTCCTATAAGGAGACGTCGACTGGCACCTCGCACAAGCTTTTGTCACCCGTCTGGGGCTCGGCCTGTCGCTCTATTCACCGACGTAAGAGGAGAGGCCTTGTCCCCGGAGAAACGTAGCAATTGGTTACACGAGCAGTGCTTTTATGTGCGTCTTTTTTTACATGGGATTCCGACAACACTAAGGCCACTGTCGACCGAGCGTTCACTCACGTAAGCGACAGCTTCGGCCAAACACATTGTGTGTTCTCTTTCCAAATTCAGGTGACGCTATGTGCCTTCGCGGCTTTTGTGGCGACTCGACGTCTTGCCTGTTGGCTTTCCTGTCGGAATCTTGGGCCTACGCTTCTTTAATGATTTCTCCAGAGCAAATGGTTGCCATTGTCAAAGATGCACTGTTAATTGCTGGTGACTGACTGGAGTCGAACCCGCGACCAGAGATTATATGTACTTGCAGTGATAACGTCCGCAGGCGTTTCTCTGACTATTACCACTATGGTTCTCCCCTTGTTATCTGCAAATGAAGAAAGTTAGGCGCTGGACTTGGCAACAAGTAAACCTTAACTGTGATACAGGTACGTCGACGCCACCTTCGTCACGTGGAGCTGTGGTGAGCAACAGATCGATGACTACGTAAGATATAGGAACAATCTCGATGCGAACACAGATTTACTATGAAGATATGAAAGGATCAGCGGCTATCCTTTCTAGATGCGCTGGTTACAAAGAATGGTGAGCACATGGGCCTCAGAATGTATCGAACCCGGACACATGCGAACAATATCTGCACGAATTTTTAAATTACCACCAGAGCGACAGAAGGGATATGATTAATACGCTTGTAATGAGAATAAGACGAATATAAGAGCTGCAGCACTTCGGACATGAGATGCAACACATGGAACGTTATCTGTGGAACTACAGCTATTCCACCAGTGATACAGAAACCAAACAGCCTGTGACGTGACATATCAGAAGAAGAAAGATGGTTAAACTCTTCCTGTCATATGTCCCGAGAATGACAGGCATAATCGGTCGCATATTGCGCAAAACAAGGAGTATATACTACCGGCTGTTCCGAGTCCTACAGTCTGGGCTGTATACATCGCAGGAGGCTGAAATATCGTAGAGATGTTCATTAATCGGTGCGCTTGCGGAGCATGCTGAAGATAAAAGAAAAAAAAAGAGAAATAGTTCCACATTCTGTCACCAGGGGAAAATATAGCACTGCAAGCAGTCAGAACGTGGTGTGGGTGAAGGAAAAGGGGAGGAATGATCCAACACATGTTAACGGTGGTTTTGGCACGTTAATTAATATTGGGTCACAAGTTAAAACATGTAGTAAATATGGCCTCCGGGCTCAGCAACATGCTGCATCCACAACACGACACATTCTGTAGTTGATCACTGCATATCCACTGCAATCTGAGCGATATATCGTCGTATGTTATCCTTCAGATCAGGAAGAGTCCGGATAGATCCATCACAGACATGATCTTTCAGATATCCCCACAGACAGAAGTCACATGGATCTAGGTCGGAGGATGTCGAATGCCACACATACTGAGATTGCCCACAGATGATGCGGTTATTACCGAAGGTTCTACATCTACATATACATGGGTACTGTGCAATTCACACTTAAGTGCCTGGCAGAGGGTTCATCGAACCATTTTCGTACTACTTCTCTACCATTCCACTCTCGAGTGCTCGTGGGAAAAAGGAACACCTAAATCTTTCCGTTAGAGCTCTGATTTATCTTATTTTAGTATGATGATCGTTTCTGCCTACGTAGGTGGGTGTCAACAAAATATTTTCGCATTCGGAAGAGAAAGTTGGTGATTGAAATTTCGTAAATAGATCTAGCCGCAAAGCAAACTGCCTTTGTTTCAGTGACTGCCAACTCGCGTATCATATCAGTGACACTCTCACCGATATTGCGCGATAACACGAAACGAGCTGCCCTTCCTTGCACTTTTTCGATGTCCTCCGTCAATCCTACCTGGTAAGGATCCCATACCGCGCAGCACTATTCCAGCAGAGGACGGAAAAGTGTAATGTAGGCTGTCTCTTTAGCGGGTTTGTCGCATCTTCTAAGTGTTCTGCCAACACGAGGGATATCTTTCATCTGACAAGCGGCATGTTGTGTCACTCCATCTTGCTTGAAAATAGTCGTATGGACGCAGTTGCCTTCTTATAAAGCTTGAGTCAGGCGTTGCAGATGCAGGTCCTTATGACGTGCAGATGACACTGTACACCTTACGACGTACCATCTCCTTGAAGAAAAACGGATGAAGAATGAGGGAGTTTTTGAAATCATGCCACGTAAGCTGATTGCAGTGGATGTTCCTTCACATGTGGCGGAGTGGCGACAGTCATATGCATTCAAAGCACCATCCAGAACAAAATGTGCTTCATCTGCCAAAAAATGTTCCCCAAACACATGTCATCGATCTCCACGTGTGCAAAAAACGAAGTGCAAAGGCACGCCGTTGTAGCGTATCTTGGGGCTTCATTTGGTGCACATTATGAATATGCGCGCAAAATCTTGTGAACTGTTGGCCAGGACACAGTCTGGGCTATAGCTACAGGAGCTCCGTCAGCAACTGCCATGGGAATGAGCTGCCTCTCTCTTTCTGCTGCACCACCTAATTCACATATTTCTTCAAACTTCTTGATCATATTCGTTAGCCGATTTATTGACATGCACACTCTTGCCGGCTGTTTCTGTCGACGATATTCTCGCAATGGAGCACTGCTACCGCTGCCGTTCTGATAAAACAACTTTACCAGTAGTGCACCGACTATCTTCTCAATAGCCATTGCGTTTCGTATGGAAAACTTCATTAGCGTTTTACACCAACAGTAACTTCATAAAAGAGGTCAACACGTGTCGCTAAGCGACAAACAGTATACTGACGTCAAAACACGAAAAATGTCATATTCTGACTGCTTACAGCGTCATTTTTCCACCTGGTGGAAAAAAGTGAAAGTATGTTTATTATTATTTTTTTGCATGTTCCACGAGCGCATTGATTAATGAACATACTTACGATTTTTCAGCGTTTTGCGAAGTATACATCCAGCACTCGGAACACCGTCAGTTTAATTATAACCACCCGGTATGTTAAAATCGACCAAGAAGATCAGAGTGCCTTAGATATGCAAAGGGCAAAAGGGACCCACTCGCAAATTCGGAAGTAGTCTGCAAATTGTATACACGCGGAAAACGTTTTTGGAATGACCGAACGATCTGTCAGTGGCAAGATCATCTAACAAACGGTACCACAACTTGGGACGGGCGGAGAAATCGGCTATGGGGAGGCACGCGCTGTATGAGCCCGTTCCCATGATAGAAGTCGCGAAAGTGCAGGTTCTCGCTGTGTCGAAGAGCTGCCTCGCCCGTTTGTTAAGGGAAGCCATATGACAATAGTTTCAACAAAAAAAAAAAAGTTTGTGAAATCTTATCGGACTTAACTGCCAAGGTCATCAGTCCCTAAGCTTCTAAGCTTACACACTACTTAACCTAAATTATCTTAAGGATAAACACACACACCCGTGCCCGAGGGAGGACTCGAACCTCCGCCGGGACCAGCCGCACAGTCCACGACTGCAGCGCCCTAGACCGCTCGGCTAATCCCACGCGGCAATAGTTTTAACAAGAAAGAACGAAGCCTTGAGATAAACGGATCCTGGGATCCCGTGCTGCACTGAACGATCGCAGCAGGTGAGTGGGTTCACAGCCGTAATGACGAGGGAAAGGCCGTCGGACGTTGGCACGACAGGTACATGTAATCTCGGGCTGCGGGCTCGATTCCGGTACGCCACTGGCAATGGAGGGTGACTCTTTGACAATGCCAGCCACTCGTGCTTGCGAAACTTCATTCAACAAGTGTAGGACGGGGATTTCGAAAGGAAAGCGAACGGACAATACGTGTACTTCATGTGATTTTATAACTTCTGGCGACCCACTGGCCGTGCTACTCCTTTGTGGCTCATAGTGACATTCTGCTTTTAATGAGAGTGGCGTACTGGCGTCATGTTTTTCATATTTAATTTGCTCTTGGAACTTTACTGATACTGCTTCTCTGACAAAAGAGCTCAGAATCTAACTTATGGATGCCACCGCAATTGCTGCGGTCGCTCAACAGGACTATGGACGTTATAGAAAGGTGGCGCGCGGAAGACGTTGAGTCCCCATGCGGCAGGGCAGTCGTTGAAAAATCTGGCCAACCACCCTAATTTAGAATTTTTCTGGTCCCCTTAAATTATTCTACGCCATTGCTGTGATGGTTCCTTTGAGAAGGATACGGTCTGTTACCTTTCTCATCCGTCCTCAATCCCAGCTTGTTCTCCTTCTCGAATGAACACTGTGTAGACTAGACGGAAAACTCCACCCTCTCTTTGTTGCCTCATCCCTCCAAACTTGCGAAGTGGCATCAAAGACAAATCGGGCTTTAATTCGTAAACCGTCCGTCTTCTTTTAGAATACTAATGCGCGGTGTGGGATCCTTACCAGATAGGATTGACGGAGTACATCGAAAAAATTCAAAGAAGGGCATCACGTTTTGTATTATCGCGAAATAGGGGAGAATGTGTCACTGAAATGATACAGGGTTTGGGGTGGACATCATTAAAACAGAGGCGTTTTTCGTTGCGACGGAATCTTCTCACGAAATTTCGATCACCAACTTTCTCTTCCGAAAGCGAAAATATTTTGTTGACATCGACAAACATAGGGAGAAACAATCAACATGTTAGAATAAGGGGAATTTGAGCTCGTACGGAGAGATATAGGTGTTCGTTCTGTCCTCGCGCTATACGAGATTGGAATAATAGAGAATTGTGGAGGTGGTTCAATGAACCCTCTGCCGGCCACTTAAATGTGATTTGCAGAATATCCATGTAGATGTTACGAGATCATTTTATAACTAAAGTAGAACAAGACATACACGGGAGGCAAACTTTTGTCTATAAACTGATGAAACACTTAACATAGAACGGAGAAAGACAAGGCAGAAATAAATATAATTAGCGAAGATTGGGGGAAATAATTTTATAGAAAACTGTGCAAGATAGAGAAAACAGAATTGAAAGATAGGGAGGGGATCACATTACCTAATAGTACGCTGGCTTTAGTCATAATAGCAGAGCTTCAAGTAGTTTTAAAAAGTATGAAAAACAGGAAAGCATATGGACCAGGAGGTATTAATATGGAACTCTTTAAAATAAGCTGGTCTCTTTTGTGATTTTAGGTTATTACATTTTCTTAGTGAATGAGAGTACTGATATAAAATCCCCAGCGTCTTGGAAAATGCCAAAAGCGATATCAATTTTTTAAAAAGGTCAAAGAAACAATTATCAAAATTACAGCGGAATAAGCCTCCTAAACTCAGCACATAAAACATTTCCAAAATAATCAGTAATCGTTTAAGAACCATAACAGAGGCTCTCGTATTAGAATGCCGATGGTATTCCGGAAAGGCTGTTTATGTAATGATAATATATTTACCATAAAAAGAATTTTAGAGAAACGACGAGAATTCTTTTCCCAAACACTCTTATAGGTTTTACTGACTTGGAAAAATCTTTTGATAGTGTGAATAGAAAGAAACTAGGGGCATAATGATTAAAACTGCATATCGTAGACATCTTATTGACGCTATAAAAAGTTTAACATGGGCACAAAAATGATAATAAAAGTTGCTAATAATAAAACTGAAGAAATCACTACCAATAACGGACTGAAACAGGTCTGTAGCCAGTCATCAAACTTACTTAATGTGTATATAAATGATGTTATAAAAAAGTGGAGACAGGAAATAAATCTGTGTACACATAGTAGTAGAAATAAGTATGTTAGTGTCATTATATGCGCAGATGATGCTACCATTTTGGAAGAAAGAAAAGATGAGTTACAAAAAGCGGTCTATAAATTACATCAGTTAGGGAAAAGAGAATGTTACTTGCGAATATCAACAAAGAAAACTAAAATCGTGGCTCATCATGGGAAATATCCAACACGCTAAAAAATAATAATAGATAATGCAACATTTCAGAAGGTCTCCAACATTGATTTTTTAAGGATGCTTCGTAAGCTATGACATGGACAAGAACATAGAAAATAAGATTGACAGGTACCAGCTAATACGTGGAATGATAAGCAAAACATTCGAGAACAAACTACGGAAAGAAAGAAAATTAAAATTTTATAAAATCATGGCTACAACTGTACTGCTATATGGAAGTGAGTCATAGATCCCTATAATACGCGAGGAAAGCAAACTACAGCATAAATCATATTTTTAGCAAAGTGAGAGTAGTTACAACGGAAGACTATATAATAAAATGAAGACATTAGGTACTTATAACATTAAGGAAAAATTCTATAAAATGAAACACTATGGAAACATTGTCTACAAAGAATGAGTACAGAGAGAATCCCACGTCTGCCCATGCTGTACATACCAGGAAGATGGGACGTAGGAAGAGACAAAATGAGGTGGGAGTGAAACGTGAAGACAGAACAGGCACAAGTGCCTAAACCTTGATGCGCAGAGACAGCTGCATATCGTAGACGTAAATGTACATACTGAGTCATGGTACAGTACCTAAAGTCTCTTACTAGAGATGTTCTATCTACTTTCCGTCAGTCTTGTTTACAATACATGTAAACTACACTCTTTTGGAAGAGGTGAGAACCAATATGGGGACATTTGTAGTCGTCCCACTGATTATACCTAACGTGGCTACCGACAAGAAACTGATCATTTCTTCTGTGCACTACTCACATGGCATCCCTTACAACCTCATAAAAACATCTCATAATGCAGTGTATGTCTGCATGTTGTATACAAGCGCCTACTCAGTTCCCCCTAAGTTCAGTAACTGAGAGTGCGGAAGATTCCCCAACGTCCAGCCCAGGGCTGATGGACTGGTTTTTCCCTAATCCGTCTAAAGTTATCGTCGGAGCCTAATATGCATAAGTGTTACGCGAAATTAGTCATTATTTTCCTTTTAGTCTCTTCATTGTTCAAATTTTCTCTTTTGGAACGCAGAAGTTAGTATCGTTAACAAAGTGCACCAGACCTGTTGTTACGACGGGGGTTCGATAAGTAACACAACTCTTTTTTTCTGTTAAAAATTGGAGAGGACTATCATTGAGTTTCTTCTGGCGGAAAACCAGAGTATCACAGATATTCTTAGGCGCTTGCCCAGTGTTTACAGAGACCAGGCAGTGAACAAAAGCACGGCGAGTCGTTGCACCGTTGCAACAAGATCGCGCAGACCTATCCGATCGCCCGCGTGCCAGCCGGTCGCACACAGCAGTGACTGCTGCAATGTTGGAACATGCGTACACTCTCATTCGAGATTATCGACGGAACACAATCAAACACTTCGCTGCACAATGGGACGTACTGGAATGTACTCACACACTCGTCCAACAGTTTGGATACTGAAAAGTGTGCCCGCTGCATTTCTCACCGCCAAACAGAAGACCATAAGGAGCAACGAAGGACTATCTGAGCGGATTGCTTGCGCGTTTCGAGGCCGATCGTGACAATTTTTCGTCGAACATCGTCACAGACGATGAAACATGGGTTCATCACTTTCAACCAGAAACGAAACGGCAATGCGAGGAATAACGCTATATCCCCTCTCGTCTGAAGAAAAACTTCAAAGTCGCACTCTCAGCAGGTTAAGTCTTGGCGACGGCCTTCTGGGACTCTTAAGAGGTTATTATGTTCGATGTCCTTCCTCATCGTGCAGTGATCAACTCTGAAGTGAATGGTGCTACCCTAGGGAAATCGATGAAACGACTTCAGAGTGTTAATCGCCGCAAACACGCAAACTAACTTTTCCACGACAACGCAAGGCATCACACAAGTCTACGCACCCGAGAGGAGCTTACAAAACTTAATGGGACTGTTCTTCCAAACCACACTACAGCCCGCGTCTCGCACCTCACCACTTCCATCAATTTGTCCCAGTGAAGGATGTACTGCGTTGTAAGCAGTGCGTGGATGATGGGGAGTTCATAGATGCAGCAAGACGTTGGTCCGACGTCGACCAGTAAAGTTATACCATGCGACCATACAGGCCCTCCAAATAAGGTGACCTAAGGTAGTTGCAATGAACGGAGATTATGTTGAAAAATAGGGTTTTGGAGTCAGAAGAGTGGGGAATCCTAAATAAAACGAATCTAAGTTTAGAAAATAGTGTTGCATTACTTATTGAACGCCCGTCGTATTTACATTCCGTGTGCTAGGTATTCTACTCCACTATGAAAAGTTGAATTTCATTTTAACAGGTTGCACCTGGACGCTTTTCTCGCCGTCTCGTGCGCTAACAAACGAGATGAATTAACTTAAGCGACAGAATATAGTAGCGCACTGAACAATACGCCAGTCTTAGCGGAAAAATCCGACGTCAGACCCCGTTCGACCTTCTTGGTTCAATTTGTTTTGGCTTACATTTAGATACTGCGTTCCGTCTGTAATGACACAGGCGTCGACTGGATGACAGTTTCTAATCTTGTCTTTTTCTTGTTTTAAGTATTATACTGACATTAGTAAACTGGCACCTGCGTTCTCAACCGTAATTTTCCCATTCTTTGTCTTTATTCGAAGCACACTACTTACACTTTTTTTCTCCACGTTTGCTTATTTCGTTGTATAGTTTGTAGCTAGTTAATTCTGCCCCTATGAGTCACAGCATAAAAAAGTATTATAAGGAACGTGAGTCATTCTTACGTCAGAGGGCAATAAGCGCTTATTCAAAGCTAAAGTAGAAGTGACTAATGCGACGTGCCATTCTAACTTGCCGGCTCGTTTATTTCTTTTTATTCTTTCTCTTACAGCTTTACGTTATTTTGTCGCGAATATTATTGTCTTTTAGGGTGTTATTGCAGACATAATGTCTTTGCGCTTATTAATTAAAAACTGTAAAAACCACTTTAAGAAACATTTCAAAAATACTATATTATTTTATAGGTAAAGCATGGTTATGTTCCGTTTTCTAACACGGAGTTCCTGAGAAATGTCTAAATTTGTTCTATAGTGTAGGAACGAAGTTAACTGAATTGTGCTTCGCAACACAAGTCATGGAATGAGTGCTCTACTGAAATGCCATGTACTACTTTCGTGTATTAATCTATGTATCTTGGCTATGCTTATGATAGTCTTATAATGTGGACACGAGGTTATTCGTTGAACATCAACAAAAATTTAAAGAAAGGGCAATAAATTGTAGTCGAATCAAATGAGGTTATGTGAAGTGAGACTTAAAGTAGTAGGTGAGTTTTGCTGTTTGGGCAGCAAAATAGATGCTGATAGCAGAAACAGAGAGGTTATCGAATGCAGACTGACTACAGCACGATAACCAGATCTGAAAACGAGGAAAATATTAACATCTGATACAAATTTAAGTGTTAGGAAGTCTTTTCTGTAGGTTTCAAGTGTAGCGTTGTATGGAAGATGAACGGGGATGATAAGCAATTCAGTCAAGAAGAGAATAAAAGTCTTTGAAATGTGGTACCACAGAATAATGCTGAAGGTTAGGTGGGTAGAACATGTAACAAATGAGGAGGTACTGAATACAGCTAGAGAGCAAAGAAATTTAGAGCAAAACTTGGCTAAAAGAAGGATACGTTGATAGGAAACAGTCGATTCGGTAATGGAGGTAAGTATAGGCAATAAAAATTGTAGGGGACACGAAGGCATAAATACAGTAAGCACATTCAAATGATGTAGGTTGACGGAATTATGCAGATATGAAGAGGCTTGCACCGGCACAGGGCAGAGAGCTGCATCAAACCAGTCTTCAGAATGAAGACAACAAAAACGACAACAGTCTTCTAAAACGTTCATGGCAAGTTTCGCTACGAAACAGTTTCGATTACTATTTGATGGCTATTTCACTCATCGTGTAACTGTTTCAACTGATCTACGTTTTGTAAGAGAAAAAAAACGAATAAGAAAGCATTGTTTGAGTTTCTAAGATGTAAGAGTGACGGAGGTATTCCTTTGTTCTCGTAGATTGATGAACAGATTTTACGCTGTCGGTAGATGAAGAAACGCTGCCGTGTATCTTGGAAGCGTGTGATCAACCTCAACACCGTCAACGCGACAAGGTCATTGAAGAGGAGGCACAAGCATTGATTAGGAAAGGACAGGGAAGGCAATTAGCCATGCCCTGTCAAAGGAACTACGGAAAACTGGATAGGCGGATAGAGATTTTGACTGCCATCATCCCTAATCCGGCTACGTCGAGTACTGATATGTACTACATTTCATGCATCACACAGGACATCTTTGAAAACTCTGCAAATTCTGCCTCTATGGAGGAAATGAATGATGCAAAAAGCTGTACACTCCATTCGTTTTGCGGGTAACATCTCCCAAAAAATAGCGGTGTACATACGACAGACTTGTCATACTACTTGTATTTTTTCTTTTTCTTTTTCCTACATCTCGCAACTCAACGGGATTGGCCAGCTTATTATCGGATTTGGCATTATGGCCGAATGCCCTTCCTGTCGCAACACCTTTATCCCCGCCCCATCTTCCCCTCCCTTACGCCCCCCCCCCGCACCCCCACCACCATCTCCCGCCCATCCCTCCAGGGATGGAATTTACGTATCCAAACAATTTGCACGTGGTGTTAACCATGTGAAAGTGTGGGAAAGTTTTCTGAATGTTTGCCAATCGTGTAACTGAGGCGGGACGTGGCCACCGGCCCGGTATTCATGTATGTCACATTACTAACACTGGACCCATTAATTGTTACAGACACAAATAATTCACAGAATCAGCCGTAGCAATGCCTACTTAAAACAAAAACACTGGACATCTATTCAGTAAAGCAGAAGGAGAGCTTAAGACAGTCCTGCTGGTTCACAAATCGCCTGACTTGGATATAATGGAGGAAAGAGAGACTTTTGTACATGACAAAATATAACGAGAAAAAAATCCTGAATGACAAGTTCGATGGCGAAGCTATTTATTTTCTTCAAATGGTTTTGTTTTATTTAATAAATATAACGAATCCATAAATTCTTTTACAATTCTTTTCAAATATTAAACTCGTTTTCAATTACTGTAGCTGCAGATTAAAGACCTTATGCTACAAAAGTAGCAAAAACTAAATGTAAAGCCATAATTTTTATTTAAAAATAAGTCTTCTTATTACTAATAACAGCTATTATCAAAAACTATATTTAAACGAAAGAATGCAGCGAAAAACTACCTTTGACTGTATCTTTATGCTTTGGAAAGCAGTACTGCCACAATATTTTTGTACAACGTTTACGTTGATCGCAAACAAACGGTACAAATACTGTATGTCGAATGTGTGTGAATTTCAGCGTGATGAAGAAGACAAAGCACTTGTAAGTAGAGCTACAAAAATACAGTTTTATGACATTATCATCTAATTTTGCAAGATACTATTGTCTCTGTTACTTGAATCCTTTTAAAACATAAGAAGGCGGCTAAAGGGAAAGAGTGACAGAACAATACATACACAAACATCATTTTCGGAAATGTGAACTCTCGCAGCACCTGAAAATGAAAATAATTTCTTGCGATGAAGAAACGGAACTGGTGCAGTAATTTCATCGTTTAAATCATTTTTGGGACGCATGCTAGAATACCAAACTCAAACTGAACTAGACCCTTTTCCACAAAATTGCTTAATGTAAATAGTTGCTTACCCAGCCTTTCCCAATCTGAGTTCATTCTCCGCCGCTGATGATCCGTTGTCTACGGGACGTTAAATTGTAATATGCCTTCCTTTCCTGTCAAAGGTAACGGTGCCTTATTTTTACAGTATCGGAGCGCCGCACAGACGAGGATCTGTAACAGCTCTATCGGTACGGTAGGAGCGGTACTCGCGCGTGATCGTACTCACTCTCACTCTCTCTCTATCTCTCTCTCTCTCTCTCTCTCTCTCTGTGTGTGTGTGTGTGTGTGTGTGTGTGTGTGTGTGTGTGTGAGCGCAGTGCGATGCGTGAATGGCGATCACGACGCGACATTGAACTGGCGCGTGGCGCGTGCCGTATCGGTCCCTGATCGCGCTCGCGGAAGACAAAGGCTTGCTAAGCACCGAGCAATTTGCCCCCCGCGGGCACATTGCATAAGCAAACGGTAGGCACGTTTCTGCCGCCACGCAGCAATAAAACAGGGTCAAGTTTGATGCTCTGTACACAACTCTATGTGCTGAAGTTCTCTTGTGGTCGTTACCATGTACAACTGCATTTGAGCTATCCTGCAAGGGCACCATGATTTCCATATTGATACTCCCTCAACACATTTAAGTCAAATTTCTGTGAGGAATGAGAAAGTGGAAAGGAGATACATTGTTGATACATTGGACGGTCTGAATATGCGCGCTTTGTGTTGTGCGCTGGAAGACACACATCTATGGAAAACTCAGAAGGAGGAGGCATGGAGGACGCTGGTGGCGTCAAAACTCGGGAGAGTGTGCTGAGAATCCTGCCTGATCGTTGAATACAAAATATGTTAGTCTCGAGTAAAGTTTATGGTGGCTACACGAAAAGTAATGAACTGCATATTAAATAACTTCAACCGGCAACAAATAAACTGAGTGTAAGAATGAGATTTTCACTCTGCAGCGGAGTGTGCGCTGATATGAAACTTCCTGACAGATCAAAACTGTGTGCCGGACCGAGACTCGAACACGGGACCTTTGCCTTTCGCGGGCAAGTGCTCTACCAACTGAGCTACCCAAGCACGACTCACGCCCCGTCATCACAGCTTTACTTCTACCAGTACCTCGTCTCCTACCTTCCAAACTTTGCAGAAGCTCTTCTGCGAACCTTGCAGAAAGTCCAAATTATAGCGAAAGATGAGGTACTCACCAGCTCCTTTGCAACGTGTAATCAGAACTACATGCTGCTCCTGAGGTATCTTCAGATCAATGAAAAAACTCGGTGTCTAACCGGCATTGAAACACCGATGTCACGATCCCTCGCGCTTTGCCAGTAGACCACCGACCCCGACGCTGGGCAGGTATGGCGTTCGGTCCAGCCGCACGGGCAACCGAGGCCGCGTTTGGGCATTGCAGCACGTGCTGCGCCGCCGTGTAACAAGTCGCGGCGGCCACAGGGCCCGCGGCGGAGAAGGCGCTCGGCGCGGCCTGTCCTTGCTCGCCGCTACCCGGATTCGAGAGCCGGCGCGGCGCTGCTCAGCCCGGCGGTGTGACGTGGGCCCGGGCCGGGAGCGGTGGGCGCGGCCGGAACCCGGCGCCTCGCCGCGCCTCACGCACCGCCGTGACGCAACCGCGGCAGCAGCAGCAGCAGCGGCAGCGTCCGCACTCGGCCGACGACCCTGCCGCGAGCTGCACCGGCTGCGCTCTGCCCGCCCCCTATAAATCGCCGGCCGCCGTCCCATTACATAACACGCCAGCCACGGAAGCTGCAACTCGCTGCTCCGACTGACAGCTCGTAGTGGGGCGCTTCCATTCTGACATTCTCCATTCCTTCTCCTCTACAGAGTAGCTTATCGTTTCTGAACCTTGTGGCACCCAGAGTAAATTATTCTTCTTAGCACGTTATTTTAAACTGCGAACAACCGCAGCCGAATTTCCACGTTTTGGATGAAAAAATCCGCAATAATATCAGAATTGGGTCCGACTTGATGCAAAACACCTTGTCATTTGTTTACTTATTTATTTCCCTTGGAAATAAATAAGTAACCCAATTATTCTATTCTATTATTATTACAATTATGGCCCCTGTTGTCCCATTTAACATTTGTCCCACGAACTTTTCAGCTATTATGATATTTTCGGACTTATTCAAGGTGGCAATAGTTAGTGACTGACCCTGTATACCTACATCTACACACATACTCCGCACGCCAGCGTATTGTGTGTGGCGGAGTGTAACTTGCACCACTGCTAGTCATTATTATTCCCGTTCAACTCGCAAATAGAGCGAGGGAAAAGCGACTGTCTATATGCCACTGTAGGAGTCCTAATTTCTCTTATCTTCGTGGTTCAAATGGCTCTGAGCACTATGAGACTTAAATGCTGAGGTCATCAGTCCCCTAGAACTTAAAACTACTTAAACCTAACTAACCTAAGGACATCACACACATCCATGCCCGAAGCAGGATTCGAACCTGCGACCGTAGCGGTCGCGCAGTTCCAGACTGTAGCGCCTAGAACCGCTCGGCCACACCGGCCGGCATCTTCGTGGTCCTTACGCGAAATGTACACCATTAAAATTGCTACACCACGAAGATGACGTGCTCAGGCACGATATTTAACCAACAGGAAGAAGATGTTGTGATATGCAAATGATTAGCTGTTCAGAGCATTCACACAAGGTTGGCGCCGGTGGCGACACCTACAACGTACTGACATGAGGAAAGTTTCCAACCGATTTCTCATACACAAACAGCAGTTGACCGGCGTTGCCTGGTGAAACGTTGCTGTGATGTCTCGTGTAAGGAGGAGAAATGCGTACCATCACGTTTCCGACTTTGATAAAGGTCGGACCGTAGCCTATCGCGATTGCGGTTATCGTATCGCGACATTGCTGCTGGCGTTGGTCGAGATCCAAAGACTATTAGCAGAATATGGAAACGCTGGGTTCAGGAGGGTAATACGGAACGCTGTGCTGGGTCCCAACGGCCTCGTATCACTAGCAGTCGAGATGACAGGCATCTTATCGGCATGACTCTAACGGATGGTGCAGCCACGTCTCGATCCCTGAGTCAACAGCTGGGGACGTTTGCAAGACAACAACCATCTGCACGAACAGTTCGACGACGTTTGCAGCAGCATGGACTATCAGCTCGGAGACCGTGGCTGCGGTTACTCTTGACGCTGCACCACGCAGACAGGAGCTCCTGCGATGGTGTACTCAACGACGAATCTGGGTGCACGAATGGCAAAACGTCATATTTTCGGATGAGTCCAGGTTCTGTTTACAGCAACATGATGGTCGCATCCGTGTTTGAGCAGCACTCAAGAGTGGATCCCACTATTGTTCTATACGCGGTCTCCTTTACAGATGAACCACACTTTCCTAAAATTCTCCTAATAAACCGAAGTCGACCTTCCCTGCTACAACCTGCATATACCCGTTCCGTTTCGTATCGGTTCGCAACGTACGCCTCGGTATTTTATCGACGTGTCTGTATCAAGGAGTATCCTGCTAATGCTGTTTTGAGCGTGCGACATTGTTTTTTCTACTCATCTACATTTTTCTACGTTTAGAGCTAGCAGCTGTTCATTACACAAACAAGAAAGTCTAAGATAAGGTGTATCCTGCTATAGCCACTCAACGACGATACCTTCTTGCACACCACACTGTTATCAGCAAACAGCCGCAAATTGCTGCCCACCCTGTCCCTGAGATCATTTATGTATATAGAGAATAACTGCGCTCGTATCACACTTTTCTAGGACATTTCGAACGATAACTTGTCTCTGATCAACACTCGCCGTCCAGGCCAATGTATCTGTCTGCCTCTTATGTTCTTCACCTCTGTTGTCCCTTCAGTGATATTTTTAATCACACCACGTCTCAGCAGATGGCAGACCCATGTCTCCCCTCTGTTTTGTATAAGGGGTAGTCAAACGAGAACGAGACAGATGGAAAAAATTAAGTACACTGTATTACTTCGAATGTTATCACCATGACTTAATACATTTATCCCAGTGTGACTCTAGAAGGTCAGTACACACCTGCAAAAAAAGTTGCGGTCGCCAACGGAACCGTGGTAGTACCGAGGCGTGCATCTCTTTGTACAAAGCAAATTGACGGCCTCGAATGTCGTTCCTCAGGGCTCTAAAAAATATGAAAATGGCGTGGGAAGAGGTCGGTGCTATACGGAGGATGTGTAAGGGCTTCCCAGCGAAACTTCTACAATTAGTCGAAGAAACTTGGCAACAAAATGTTAGCCCATATGTTGCTGAGGTTGTGTCGACTATACTGCAGAACTTTCGCTGGGAAGCCTTCACACATCCTCTGTTTAGTTCCAATCTCTCCGCATGCGATTTCTGTATTTTTTGGAACTTTCAGGAAAGAAAATCGTGGCCGCCATGACGGCATTGACAATCTTTTCTCACAATGGGATGAATGTCTAAGGGGCGATCAAAAAGTTTCTTTTAGCAGGCCGTACTGTCCATACTCGGTAAGCTACTCAGGAAAAATCGCAGTAACCGTTGAGGCAATCATTCCACAGGCGCAGCGGGTTGAAAATACCCGTTTGGTAAAACATTTTGTCCTGCTACGTGAAGAATTCCGTAACTGCTTGCTGCACAGTACCGTCCGACAGAAATCGTCAGTCCTTCAACAGATTTTTTAAGGCAGCGAAGGCATGATATTCGCATGGGGAGATATCAGCAATACAGCACGGGTGCTCGAGAGTCTCCCACTCAAGTCTCCCAATTGAGGCTGGCCCCCAGATCGACCAGCGTCTTCTGTCAAGTCGCGACCAGAACAGAACTTGGCGCAGTAGAGGTACTGTCCCGTACACATTCTCCATTCTCCGATGAATGTTTACCGGTGCTTGTCCTCCGGCGGCCAAAGAAAGAACTATTTGGTAATAACTTCGCCATAATTCACGTTTCCTCGTATTCTGCACGCATGCCGGAAAGACACGAATGCCACACTAATCCCTTACCAACACGGTCGCAGGTTCGAATCCTGCCTCGGGCATGGATGTGCGTGATGTCCTTAGGTTAGTTAGGTTTAAGTAGTTCTATTAGGGAACTGATGACCTCAGAAGTTAATGCCCATAGTGCTCAGAGCCATTTGAACCATTTGAACCTTACCAACATGTCGGTGCTTATACAGTCGCATTGAAGTCGCGTTACATTACATATACGCTGGAGCAGAGCCCTCAACGGTTATGGCGATTGCTTTTGACATGATGATGATGTCCTCCTCGCCGTGTCCGGCGACAGCGACTCCGTCAGTCTTCTCTGTCCTTGTTGTGGTAGGCTCGGATGTGGCTCGCGAATCCGAATTTCGCTTTGAATATCCTGTTGCATGAAGCACAGTGAAGTTGACCAGCAGAGTTGTAAGCATACGTGTAGACAGGCTTGAGCTGAGATTTTCGGAGCTCTCTTTTAGCATCCAGGTTCATTAGACGCTTTAGCTCGAATTGTTCGATGCTCTTATGTACAGTTGATCGCCACTCCGATCGGCGCAATGCTAGCTCCTCCCAACGGTTGCTTGGAATGCCACAGACTGCAAGGTGGCGTTTAATGGTGTCTTTATATCGCAGGTGTTGACCACCTTTCCTCCTCTTCCCGCACGAGAGCTGCGAGTAGAACACCGCTTTAGGTAGCCTACTGTCATCCATGCGTACTATGTGACCACTCCATCTCAGTTGATGTTTCATTATTAAAGCTTCAATACCAGCCAGTTTCACGCGGCGCAAAATCTCCGTGTTTGGGACACGGTCTTCCCATTTGATGCGCAGAATTGATCTCAGACATCGAAGATGAAATTTATCTAGCTTCTTAATGTCAGCTTTGTAACAGCACCAGGTTTCCGAGGCATAGAGTAAGGTGGATAATACTACTGCTTTGTAGACTGCAATTTTTGTTTGTAGTTTGAGATCATGTGATTTCCATACTCGGTCATTAAGCTTACCGAAGGCTGAGGCTGCGCTGGCTATACGCGCTGCGATTTCCGTTGTCAGGCTGTTGTCACTTCTAATTTGGCTTCCCAGGTATTTGAAATTTGACACATTTTGCAAGGGTTTGTTATTTATCTCAATACTGGAGTCATCTGCATTAAGACCTCTAAGTGGCTGTTTGAGAACTTGCGTCTTAGTGATGCTAATGGCTAAGCCAAATCTTCTGCAGGAGGCATTTAGCAGATTTATGTAAGTCTGAAGAGTTTCGCAAGAATTAGCCATCATGCATACATCATCCGCGTAGAGAATCTCTAAGATGGATAGTTTGGTTACGCGACTTTTTGTTCTGAGGCGAGAGATGTTGAAGACACTTTTGTCTGTCCTTGTGTCGAGACTAATTTGATTACTACAGGCTTTGGTCGCGTCTCTCATAACAACTGCGAAGTAAAGAGAGAAGAGTGTGGGAGCCAGAACACAGCCTTGTTTTACACCACATGTCACGGGAAACTGTTCTGAGAGCTTGTCCTCATGGCGGATTTTTGCCATCATGTTTTCATGAAACTGCCGAATCAAACTGACAATTTTGTCAGGGCACCCAGTTTTCTTTAGTATGATCCAGAGAGCTTCCCGTGGGACACGATCAAAAGCTTTTTCCAGGTCTACAAAGCACATGAACAAAGGCCGATGTTGCTCTAAGCTTTTCTCTTGCATTTGTTTGACAACAAATATGGCATCCACTGTGCCTCTGTTTGGGCGAAAGCCACACTGGGTCTCTGGTAGCAGTTTTTCTGCAAAGTGTGTTAACCGGGTGTTAATTATGTGGGAAAGGACTTTCCCCGCTGCTGAGAGAAGAGAAATGCCCCTGTGGGAGCTGCAGTCTGATATGTCACCCTTGCCTTTATAGATCTTGGAAATACAAGCATCTTTCCAGTCGTGTGGAATCATTTCATACTCCCAAATCCTTAAGATCAGAGCAAACAATGGTTTCTTGTTGTTTGCCCCCCCCCCCCCCCATATTTATATAGCTCTGATGGCAAGTTATCTAATCCTGCTGTTTTGTTATTTTTCAGCTTAGCCAGTGCTGAAATGAATTCACCGGAGGAAGGGGCATCCGCAAGTTGTTCCTCAACTGGTAGGTCTTCAAGTGCTTCTATGTATGGAATATCGGTTGTCTGATGGTCGGGATTAAGAACGTCATTAAAATGTTCCGCCCACCGAGACAGGATGTCACTCTGTTGCGTCAGCCGACAACTTTTATCTTTGTTATAGACTGGTGCTATCTTCCCAACTCTTGGACCAAAGATAGTTTTCAGGGACTCAAAGAATCTGCCCGTTTGGTGTGTGTCGGCATATAACTGTATTTCATTTGCTTTATTTGCCCACCAACTGTCTTTGAGAGCACGTACCTTCACTTTCAGATTGTAATGCGCTGCTCTACGCTTGTTATCATCAGGGGTGCGAAGAGAGGTTCTGAAATCATTAATTAGCTTTCTGATCTCTGGATCTGAGTCGACAAACCAGTCCTGGTGCTTCTTCTGAGGCTTTCCCAAGACTTCTGAAGCACAGCCACGCAGTCTGTTAGCGTATGCACTCCACTGTTCATCTACAGGGGCAGATTCAGATATCAAAAGGCCATCGACACCAAATTTTTCATCCAGTTTTGCTCTCATAGTCTGATCATTGGCCAAGATTTTGCAGGACAATTTTGTTGGTATTTTGTGTGAAGATCGGCGTGGTGCCTTCAAAGTTATCTTTAATTTGGACCTCACGAGTCGATGGTCTCTCCATCCCTGAGCGCCTCTCATTGCACGTGTGACCAGTACGTCACCAAGATCTTTTTTCCGTACTGTGACATAATCCAGAAGGTGCCAGTGTTTACATCGCGGATGCATCCATGTAGTTTTATATTTTTCAGGCAGACGAAAATATGTATTTGTCAGACAGAGTTCAACTCGGTACATAGAGTTAGAAGATCCAAACCATTCGAGTTGCATTTTTCAATCCCATGGCGACCGAGGACTCCATTCCAAGCACTGAAATCATTCTCAACACGAGCATTAAAATCACCAAGTAACAGAAGTTTATCTGCAGAAGGAATATCCCTAAGGACATGTCGGAGGTCTTGGTAGAACTTGTTCTTCTCTTCATCCGGAGATGGCAGTGTAGGTGCGTATACATTGATCAAGTGAAGATATTTCGTGGATGCCAGGTGAAGTCTGAGTGTTATTATTCTGTCACTTTTGACATAATAAACGGTTTACTTACTTTTTTCCATCTGTCTCGTTTTCCTTTGACTGCCCATTATTTAACTTTCTCTTCCTCCACATCGTGGAGCATCTCTTCATCCGAAATCTTGTGTACCCAAGCAATCTTTAGCACCACATCTTGAAGTCTATTACATTCCGTTTTAATGGATCTCCGATTGCCCCTGGTTCACTCCTGTATGGCAGCACGCTCCAGACAAACGTCTTTATGAGGTCTGTCCTGAGATCTTTGTCTAGGCACCTGGATGTGGAAAGGTTTCATCCCTTTTTTAAAGCAGCATTTGCGTTGTAGATCCAGCTTTCTGTACCCTTCTCTGATTTTCCATCCGCTGGAATGTTACTCCGTATCCAAGCGAAGGACTCTACCGTCTTCAGTCGCTCATTGTGAAGTGAGCATTGAGCAATGGTGTCGTATCTACTCTCTACTGATATTTTTGCTTTGTCGCTATTGTTCGTTAGCTTAATTAATTTTCAGGTTGTAGAAGACGTGAGGGAGGCCCGTATCGCTTCTGGTTGTATTGCATCTCCACTTGATACAGGGATATTATCAGCAAATATCATATGTTTATTTTCTTACCACGGACGTTAATTCTTCCTATGTCTCCTAATTTCTCTCTGACATCATCTATTGCCCTCTGAATGTATGCATTGAACAAGAAAGTAAAGAGTGAGCAGCCCTGTCGTACACCCTGCTTAATAGTAGCTCCTTCTTGATGTTCTCCATTTTATAGCTCATTCGACTTCTTCTCTACACTGCGTGTGCACTACTCTTTTGTCGTTGCAGTTTATGCCAAGCTCTCTCAGAAACTCCAAAAGGTGTCCCCAGACTAACTTGTCAATAGCTTTTTCTATATTGACGAAGTACACTGCCTTCGATCCTCCTTAGAATGATAGAGTTAAAGAACTTGGAGGCATCTGTTACCAAACTGATCGCTCCATAGTGTTCACATCTGTTTGCAGATGCTTTCTTTGCTATTAGTACTGTAACACATTTTCTTTAAAAAGTTTGTTAGTAGCTTCCCGTTTTGGTACATAGCTTGTACGAGATGAAACAGTTGTAGATGTCCTCCAGCAGCATTTATGAGTTTTGGTGCTGTATCATCAACTCCAGTGGGTTTCCCAGGTTTTAGCTGCCTGACTGCTACATTGAAATCATCGTGTGATATTAGTCTCCCTCGTTACTGCATCGATTACTCATGTAATACCATTCCATTTTCATTTTGAACTCCACTGCATTTTATTCGCATAACTCCAAAGAAGTTTTTAACTAATTTATAGGCAGAGTAAATTAACACTGCCACAGTCAAAAATGTTCAAATGGCTCTGAGCACTATGGGACTTAATTTCTGAGGTCATCAGTCCCCTAGAACTTAGAACTACTTAAACCTAACTAACCTAAGGACATCACACACATCCATGCCTAAGGCAGGATTCGAACCTGCGACCGTAGCGGTCACGCGGTTCCAGACTGTAGCGCCTAGAACCGCTCTGCCACCCCGGCCGGCCTGTCACAGTCCTGATGGAATTTTCGTTTCAGTGTACCTAATCGAATTATCAGACGAATAATTCACTCATGTTGCTGTTGTATTGTTGTTGTTGTCGTCTACAGGAAAGTATCGTCCATGAGCAATCTTAATAAAATGAAGGACAACTTGCACAAAATTTCTACACACTGTAATGAATGGCAGTATTTCACTGTGGATGACTACAACATAATACCCATAAATAATAAACCTGCATGAGATTAGTGGCGACCACCTGAACCATCTCAGATCACATGAATATTTATGACTAATATTAAGAAGAGAGATGAAATAGGGCTAAAACGTAACTTCAGTAGTAGGAACGGCGAATGGAAGGCTTAGGTTTATTGAAAGGGATCTGGGAGCGCAGCACATCCGTAAAGGAAATCACATAGAAGACCACAGTGCGACAAGATTAAGCGTACTTTACTAGAATCTGAATTCCTTGTCAGTTGCGCGGAGTAGAAGGAATCGAAACAATTCAGAACTCGCTGCTAGAACCTTAACAGATCAGTATAGCCAGAGAACTCAGGGAACTTCATTTAGGAATACTCCAGATAAATACAGAGTTGTGCGCTGTTTGGTTTGATTTGATTTCAAAAGCCCAGTTGGTTTACACCACCGAAAATAAATTGAATATACACGCATCAAAAAAAGTTTTGCATCACCCCGGTTCCCAGAACTCCTGAAGACAGACGTTGACTGTGGATATTGTATCACAGACACAGTCCTTTTGACTGTTCAGAGGTGTCACTAAACCCGCTCAAAGATGTAAACAACCATGCATGAGCAGCGCCTATTAGGCGGAGGGTGTCCGACAGCCGATTAGTTCCAGTCATTCCACCAGTAACGAAGTACACGGCTCTTGTCTGTAGTTCAACCATGCCTAGGCGGTCAATAACGCGGGTCGATCGCGTCCGCATTGTTACTTTGTGACAGGAAGGGCTCTTAACAAGAGAAGTGTCCAGGCGTCTCGAAGTGAACCAAAGCGATGTTGTTCGGTCATGGAGGAGATACAGAGAGACAGGAGCTTTCGATGACATGCCTCGCTCAGGCCGCCCAAGGGCTACTACTGCAGTGGATGACGGCTCGGAGGAATCCTGACAGCAACGCCACCATATTGAATAATGCTTTTCGTGCAGCCAAAGGACGTCGTCTTACGGCTCATACTGTTTGCAATAGGCTGGATGAAGCGCAACTTGACTCCCGACGTCCATGGTGAGATCCATCTTTGCATCCACGACACCATGCAGCGCGGTACGGATGGGCCCAACAACATGCCGAATGGAGCGCTCAGGCTTGTCATCACGTTCTCTTCACCGATGAGTGTCGTGTATGCCTTCAACCAGACAATCGTCGGTGACGTGTTTGGAGGCAACCCGGTCAGGCTGAACACCTTAGACACACTGTCCAGCGAGTGCAGCAAGGTGGAGCTTTCCTGCTGTTTTGGGGTGGCATTATGTGCGGCCCGAGTACGCCGCTGGTGGTCATGGAAGGCGCCGTAACGGCTGTACGATACGTTAATGCCACCCTCCGCCCGATAGTGCAACCATATGGGCAGCATATAGGAGAGGCATCCGTCTTCATGGACGACAATTCGCGCCCCCATCGTGCACATCTTGTGAATGACTTCCTTCAGGATAACGACATCTTCCTACTAGAGTGGCCAGCATGTTCTCCAGACTTGAACCTAATTGAACATGCCTGGGATAGATTGAAAAGGACTGTTTATGGACGTCGTGACTCACCAACCACTCTGAGGGATCTATGCCGAATCGCCGTTGAGGAGTGGGACAATCTCGACCAACAGCGTCTTGATGAACTTGCGAATAGTAAGCCACGACGAATACAGGCGTGCATCAATGCAAGAGGACGTGCTACTGGGTATTAGAGGTACCGGTGTGTACAGCAATCTGGACCACTGCCTCTGAAGGTCTCTCTGTATGGTGGTGCAACATGCAATGTGTGGTTTTCATGAGCAGTAAAAAGGGCGGAAATGATGTTTATGTTGATCTCTATTCCAGTTTTCTGTACAGGTTCCGGAACTCTCATAACCGAGGTGATGCAAAAATTTTTTTGATGTATGTATATTAAAAAAAATTAAGTTATGGGAAAGGAAATGAAAACTTTGGTGTTTGCCGATGATATCGTAATGTTTCCAGAGACTTAAATGACTTCGAAAAGCAGTTTAAGGGAATGAATTGCGTCTTAAGATGATGTTAGGAGAACATCAACAAAAGGCAAATGAGGATAACAAAAACTAGTAGAGTTTTTCCAAATTTCGAAGCCAGAATACATACTTCCATTGAGGGGAATATTGTAACTGTAGTAAAAATCGGGTTGTGCATCTCTTAGACATAGATTCATTAAAAACTGAGGCACCATACAACTTACTATATACCCGAATTATCAATATCTTTCAATGATATTCCGACATGATGAAATATTTTCCATAGTTAATGCTAAAAATGATTATCAGCGAGGCGATTAAAAGTGCGAACTCGAGAGCAACAGAGACAAAATAACGTTCATAAGCTGATTATTTCAAGAAATTCTCCTTCTGTGATATGAAAAGATCAAGTAATTGTTTGAAAATAAAATTAATTAGTACGTTTTTGCAGCAAATACACGGGTACACGTTCTTTAGCTCCATACGTTTTAGTTGTGTTTGATGAAATACCAAGCGCGCGACATTGAAAACAAGCAGTTGCAAGTTTCAATTGCATTCCGATATGATGACGGCGAAACAGGTTCTCCAGTCAGCTGATACAGCCGTGCTAGTAGACGTAAACACTAATGGAATTTGCCGACTGTGTTTTTCCGCATCTCATGCCTACCTCGTAAGTAGAAACCGCCCTTTTCATGGAATTTAGTCATTATGTAACTAATAAAAAGCCGCTTAGGAAGCAATCTTTCTTTCATGAGGAAATATTCTCTCACTTGCATTCCATTTGCTGCGGAAACGTTGTGGCATACGAGGAAGAAATGATGCAAATGCAGGCACCATTTTGTAGCTGGTTAAACCATCACTTTGAACTACATCTTGACGCCTAACTTCTGTTCTGTAGAATACATATCGCCGTTCAAGCATCCTGGCTAGAGATTCGCAGGATTTCCCAAATACTGAATACTGGGATGGCTACTTCAACAACGTCACAAACTGTTAGATGTCTCTTCCGTCCTAGTCATAATTGCCGGCGTCGAAACTGCGTTATGAACTAACTTGCCGTATTTCTCTCTGTATCGCCAGTGCAGTAGTCTATGAAGCGATTTTTCAACCTCTCTGATCGGCATATCCAGTATTCATGTAAGCTTTGGTCATGATTGCATCAGTGTTCAGAATACAGCGTACGCTGCTGCTTCAGTTCACTCCTGAAACGTGCAGAAGATCGGTTCGTGGTAATGTACATAAATGTTGTATACTGTCTAACAAAAAGACTTCCTAGAAACATAAATTTTTAATAATATTCATTGAAGAGTATATCTAATTAACACTGTGCTGATATTGATTCCTTATTGATGGCTTATAAACCTAAATGTTCGAATCCTTTGGAAATACTTCAAGTGTTTTAAACGCCTCAGTGGAGATGGCACAGTGGTATCGACTTGAATTTGGGGAGACGACGGTTCATATCTCCGTCCGGCCATGTGGATTTAGAATTATTACCTAGCATTTTTAAGGCGGAGGGAAGCGATCTCAAATATATTTTTATATATAAAAGATCTTCAAAAATTATTTAAAATTTTAATTGACTGGATCGCAATTACTGTAACCGTATGTGAAACGGATAAAACATAGCATCTGAATAGCAGGAAACATTCCCATTAAAAATATGTAAAATGAACATTTATATGCCACCGCGGAATCTCGTGAACGAGATATGTTCATTAAAAATAAACTACATCAATAGAAGAACAACTTCTAAACCAAGCTGGATGAAATTGCACGAAGTTTAATGGTAATCTGTATACGCCATCGTATCAAGTATAAGACAAAATTCTGTGTACTGCATCGTAAAGATCCAATCCGTAGATTTTTATCTTACACTTTGCGCATTTTCATCCATCATGATTCATCTTGTTCGTGAGACTCATCTCATGTATTTTTGATGGAAAAGCTTCTTGTTATTTAGATTCTGTGTTTTATCCGTTTCACATACGTTACACAAATTTCTCACTAAACTGGATCTCAAAATAGTTGATTTTTTTCCAACACCAACTAATCATCTAATTAATCTTATAAAATTGCGGACAACACCATTAAAATTTTTAAAATAATTCTTAAAAATCTTTTATATACAAAAAATTTAGATTTAGGTTTTCAATGATGTCTCTAAATCGCTTAAGGCAAATGTTGGGGTGGTTCGTTTGAAAGGGTACAGTCGATTCCCTACCCCACTTACCCGCAAGTTAGTGGGGGGAGATGTGCGATCTGTTGGGTTAAAACGTGTGTGGATAAAGATCCTACGTCAAGATCGGCGACTTTCTTTACTTATTACCGGTTTCGTCTCATTACTGAACCATCTTCAGATTAGTCTAAAATAGCACCTTTATTTTCACAAGTCCGTCTTGATCACATAGGAAAATGATCGCGGACGATAAAAGTGCTATAAATAAAATGATCACGGACTCATATACAGACTTCATGTCTTCAATTGATTAGTCTAAAATGTTGTTCGGTGTGTGACACTCATTACACATCGTCGTATGTTTCACAGTTAATTCGTCCTAGTTAAATAAAAAATCCTAAAGCGAAAATCGTAGTTGATTATGTAAATTGACAACGTTAATTACTAATGAAATCGGCACTGTAACAACGTCTGATTAGTGATTAAAATGTTCAATTTTCATAACTAACTAAGAATTTTCACTTTCAGATTTTTATGGGCACTGTAACAACATTTGATTTGTGATTAACATCGTCAGTTTACGTAACTAAGCTTTTCACATTGCGATTTTTTATTTAACTGGAGCGACTTAGCTCAAAAAAATACGACGATGTGAATTAAGTGTCGCACACTGAACAACATTTTAGATTGATCTGAGGATGGCTCGTCAGTGAGACGAAACCGGTAATCACTAAAGAAAATTTGCGATCTTGACGCAAGATTTTTTATGCACAATGTTTTAATAATCTTACATCAAGTATTTCGCACAGCAACAGGGACATTGGCTCAGCTATGCTGTAGCAATTCTTATGCCATATGTTCGTTGCTCGTTTCTGTCAGGAGTTGTATTAAAATAGCACTGATCGCGTTTCCCGTTTTCTACAACACAATATTTCAAACCAATGCAAATTTTAGGTGTAAAAATCATTCCCTATTTCTTTCTCTTTCTCTTGCTTTTTTTAAAGCCATATCTTAAAACGAAAAAATTTAGCACTGCCGCTAGGACTAATTGGTTATTAGTAAAAAATTTAAAAAAGTGTTATAACCGAGACGAAGAAATACAGAAAAATACCGCTTATTCAGTCCTATAATACCGGTATCGGTTTTAACCAGTCGGTTTTTCCGATCCCTAATCTAATCGCACAGCTGAGACGATACCACAGCGAAGAATTGCGCGATGAGATAGGCCGCAGTGCTGTTTGATGAACGAGACAGAAGCTGGGAAATGTGCAGGAACCAGTGTGATGGTCGGCAGAGGGGGATGCGGTCAGCGGCGGCGACGGCGGCGAGTCGCGCCCTTCCTGGTGTGACTGCGACCCACGCAGTGGCAGCGGAGCGGTGCTTTGGTCGGGCTTCGCCTTGGGCTTTACGGCGGGGCGGCAGGGCGGGGTGTCCCGCGGCCTTGGGCCGGATTGCAGCCGGTATCTGCATGGATCTGGGCCACGGGCCGCAAGGACGGCTGCGCAGCAGCAGCGCTGGCGCTCGCGGGGTGCCAGGGGGAGGGGCGGCACGAGAGAGGTGGGGGGGGGGGGGGGTTCATTCGCCGCTCCGCGCCACGCCACGCTCGGAAGCTGCGCCGCGTCCGGGCTGTCATACAGCTTATCGCCGTCCTGATCATGTGCTCATAGCGAGCCGCGGTGTGCGAAACTCAGTACCCCAGCAATCAGTCTTTTTGGTGACTCGAGCTGGTCCTCGCGCGACGGTTCTGCCTATGTCTACGTGCATGACATCAGCGGAAACACATCATCTAGTGTGGACCGGAAACTGAGTGTCCTTTTTAATTCATTCAAAACTACCGTTTTATTCCGATCTTGATGACATTTTGGGTTCTTTACCTTCAAGACAAGAGGAAGACCATTGTCTACGTAAGATTTCGTAATCTGACTTGAAACATATATATGTCATATGTAAAGGGGCGCGCGCGGTTGGCCGTTTGGTCTAACCCACGGCTTTCCGGGCGCGAAGGAGCGCCTGGTCCCCGGCGCGAATCTGCCCGGCGGATTTGTGTCGAGATCCGGTGAACCGGCCAGTCTGTGGATGATGGTTTTTAGGCGGTTTCCGTCTGCCCCGGCGAATGCGGGCTGGTTCCCCTTATTCCGCCTCAGTTATACTATGTCGGCGATTGCTGCGCAAACAAGTTCTCCACGTACGCGAAAATCACCATTACTCTACCACGCAAACAAGGGGGTTACACTCGTCTGCTGTGAGACGTTCCCTGGGGGGTCCACCAGGGGCCGAACCGCACAATAACCCTGGGTTCGGTGTGGGGCGGCGGAGGGGTGAAGTGGACTGCAGTAGTCGTCGTGGGGTTGTGGACCACTGCGGCTGCGGCGGGGACGGAGCCTCTCCGTCGTTTCTAGGTCCCCGGTTAACATACAATACAATACGTACATGTGTAAAGGGGAAAGGTTGTTACCAAAAAGTCCCTGGCCGATTTACTTCAGATTTCTGCACGATCACCTATTGAGCATTTGGTTGGACATAGGCCATATTTATTTTTTAATATACACTATATGCTTGCGTACAAAGGAGACACGTTGTTACAACATCTCGAAAAGTTCTTGACCAGTTTACTTCCAACGTCTAGAGTCAGATGAAACAATGAAGAAAATTAATGAAAGATTAAGTGCCTAACAAACGAAATATATCGTATATACCGTAATTGCTATCGCGAGCCGTCCGGAGTGGCCGGGCGGTTCTAGGCGCTACAGTCTGGAACCGCGCTACCGCTACGGTCGCAGGTTCGAATCCTGTCTCGGGCATGGATGTGTGTGCTGTCTCTAGGTTAGTTAGGTTTAAGTAGTCCTAAGTGCTAGGGGACTGATCACTTCAGAAGTTAAGTCCCATAGTGCTCAGAACCAATTCCTATCGCGAAAATAGGTTACAGCAGCAGTAACCGTGTTGGAGACAGTACAATCAGGCGTCACTAGATTGCGGGACGAGCAAAAGCTTGAAAATTTGACATAAATATGATTGCAAAGCCTTATTTGTTGATTAGTTGGCGTTGTTTGATATGACATATCCTAGAAGATATTGTAGTCTGTGGTTCACAGTTATTTTTATTATTAAAATCCACAGTGCCATACAAACGCTAAGGCACGTCATAGATATACTACCAACAAAAGTCACTAGATCGCAGGCCGATCAAGATATCGAACAAAACCTGATAGTTTCCAAACTGTGACGTACATTGTTTGAATAGTTTGAGTCGTGCCCAAATACAGCTCTAGTTCAGACAATGAAAACTGAGCTGAAACAACAGAAGACGAATTCTACAAACCACAATGAGAGAGTTATCGCAAAATTTAACAACTGATGGCGCAACTTCTTCTCATACAAGTGAAGACGTATTCATCCGGCGCATTCCGTTGACACCTTGTGTTATTGTTGTTGTGGTCTTTCGTCCAAAGACTGGTTTGATGCAGCTCTCCATGATGATCTATCCTATGCAAGCCTCTTCATCTCCGAGTACCTACTGTAACCTACATCCCTCTGATTCCGCTTACTCTATTCGTCTCTTGGTCTCCCTTTACGATTTTTACCCCACACGCTTCCCTCCAGTACTGAATTGGAGATCCTTTGATGCCTCAGAATGTGCCCTACTAATCGATCCCCTGTTCTAGTCAGGTTGTACCACAAACTTCACTTCTGCCCAATTTTATTCAGTACCTCATCATTAGTTACGAGCTGTACCCATATAATCCTCAACATTTTTCTATAGAACCACATTTCAAAAGCTTCTATTCTCTTCTTGTATAAACTGTTTATTGTCCATGTTGCACTTCCATACATGGCTATACTCCATACAAATACTTTCAGGAAGGACTTCCTCTTAAATCTATACTTGACGTTAATAAATGTCTCTTCTTCTGAAACGCTTTTCTTCCCGTTGCCAGTCTACATTTTATATCCGTTGACACCCAGTGATTCAAATACGTCCTTCGATTTCAAGCGACTGCAGTTTCCCTCGCGGATTGCATTCGCTATGAGTATCAACGAGGCACAGGACGAATCCATTTGTATGATAGATATATTAAACTTCCCAAGCAATGGGGGCACTGCGGCTACTAAGACATACGTGCAAAGCAGCAAGTTGGAAGTCACAGGTTTCAGCCAAACTAATCAAATCTCTTGGCGTAAATCACATTTGTGCAGAAAAATAGTACAGTGTGGACTGGAAATTGCCGTAAATCTTGCGTTTGAAACGTGTTGTTCAGTCTATAGCTTCTCGTCTTTCCGTGCACAAAGAATTCTGAACTGGCCCACACGCGTCACTGTTCTAGAGTGTTCATTGCCGAATTTATTGAAATTTATACACTATTAGACAAACATTTTGACCACATGGTGAATAGCGTGTTGGTCTTCCAGCGATACTGCGTAGTGTGGATTCGACAAGAGTTGTGTATTTTAACGGAGGTACGTGATACCAGATGTCAGCTCTCCGGTCACGCTGTTCCCGTAAATAACGGGCCGGTAGTTTGTGGGCGGGCAGCTTGCACCCGACAGCGTCTCAGATGTGTTCCATCCATCGAACGTGAGCATGCTCTCCAAACCACTGTGGTTCGTGTCTGGCATTCTTAACGAACTGCTATATTACCGGAAGACTCCATCGATGTCAAGGAACACATGAAGCATGGAAGAGTTGCGTAGACAAAAATTTTTACGTAGTTCACAGCTGCAGAGGTTCATGTTCAGCAGCCTGCACTGAACAGTATGCTTCGAAACGCTTGTCCCTACACCAGTATTTTACTCTGTCGTCATATATGCCACAAATTGTAACCTATTCTGCTTTAAAGAGCGGCAAGAATCCAAGATACACGGTTTTTAATAATACGTGGACGTCCAACACTCATTGTTTCACCATTCTTCAACCAAATTTCAAACATCCTCACGACAGTAATATGCGAACTGTCGATCACCTTCGCCATATCCGAGGTGTCCCTCCCAAGGCGCCAGATCTGTCCTTTGGCTTGGCTCTGAGCACTATGGGGCTTAACGCCTGAGGTCATCAGTCCCCTAGAACACATCACATACATCCATGCCCGAGGCAGGATTCGAACCTGCGACCGTAGCGGTCGCGCAGTTCCAGACTGTAGCGCCTAGAACCGATCGGCCTCTGTCCTTTGCAAAAACTGAGTATGTCAGTGAATTTCCTTATTTGCGGCCCGTGTCGTCGCTTGAACGAATCCCCAAACGTCTCTTCTCTGCTTATGTACTTAGAAGTGTTGGACAAAAATAAGGAAGCAAAAAATGCATGCCTCAATATAACTGGAGATTCTAGCCAAGCCTGCAAATTACGTCATACGTATTAATGTCCTCAATACGTTGCAAGTGTCAGTCATAGTCAGAACAATTTACTGTGTAGTTCTGAGTGCATTACGTCGGAGCTAAGGGACTTCGAGCGTGGAGAAATTGTTGGTGCCCATATGTTTGGTGGTGCAATAGCTATGGTTCAAGAGGTGTCGTATCAAAGATTTACATTTTGTGGTTCAAGAGGTGTCGTATCGATGACAGTAGTCAAAGCGGACAAACATCATCTGCTGCCCTACAACCGGAATGGTACACTTGTGCCTTGAGTGATCGTGACAGACGATCACTGAAAAGAATTCTGACGAAAAGTAAGAGGACGATAGCTGCAAAGTCAGTACACAACCAAATGTCGCACTCGCGAACACTGTCAGCACCAAAACAATACAAACGAAACTCCATAAACAGGCAAGTGCAAGCGATCTAGAATTCCAGAACCACTCATCAATGATATAAATGGTGCTAACAGGAAAATGTGGTGCCATAAAACCTCGACTATCCAACAATGAAAGAACGTCATTAGGTCGGATGAGTCTTGCTGCACACTGTTTCCAATTTCTGGCCGAGTTTATGTCCCACGAGTCAAACATGGTGGAGTTTCGCTGATTCCCTGAGCAGCCATGTCGTGGTATTCCATGGACCCCATGACTACTATGCAAGGTCCCATTACTGCCAAGGATTATTTGACCATTTTGTCTGATCAGGTGCATCTCATGGTACATGTTTGTTCCCCAACGGTGATGCTGTGTTCCGATGAGAGGACTCCTGTTCACAGAACTCGCATCGTCCAGGACTGGTTTTGTCGGCAGGGGAATGAATTGTCCACTTCACCTGGCCACTACAGCCACCAGATCTCAATTTGATTGAGCCTTTGAGGTCTACTTTGGAGGGAATTGCTCTGCACCTGCGTCATAGTTACTCGAACGTGACACCACTTTGCAGGACCGATGGTACAAGATTCCCTTGAAAACCATAAAGGATCTGTATTGAACCACAACTGGGAAGTGTTTTGAATGTCAACGGTTTTCCTACACCGCATTAGGCACGTCATTGTGTTGGGTTTTTAGTGCTTACACATTTTTGTCAACCCTCTGCACCTTACCGTGCACGCTACACCACCATACCGCATCCAGTTACGGCCAGTGGGCATAACGTTTTAGCAATCGCACATGGAAAAGTATGAGCAAGGTACGTAGCAAACAGGTCAACAAGGCACTGTTACAATTATTTGACAGAGAAATTAAGAGAAGTTGACCGTGCGGCAAACAGTGAAATGGTACTAAAAAAATATTCGTCGCGGACTGTCTACAGCAAAAAGTTAAGCAAATTGACACAGTCAATTCGATCTGGTGTCTGTGACAATCAAATATAAGCCAAGTTCGCTGTGTTTTGACCTCCTGTGTTTCCTGATCGAATTACCGAGACCCAACAGAAACGCTATTGAGAATGAAACTGGACAACCAATGTCAGAAGAAATGCAATATTAGGAGTTACGAGAGACAACAAATATTTGTATGTTTCCATGACTTTTTATAAATAATTTCGCCAGTCGTCATGTTTGCCCTGTAACTTGCGAGGTAAATTAATATGTAAAACCTCTTTATGCAAACACAAACCACAGAAGAATTTGGTACATCACATATTTTTTGTGAGACCATAGGCGCTTGTCGCTGAAATTTATTTTCTAGACCGACAGGTGGCGTTAAAGCTGTAGGTAGAAATTGTATTGTGTGCACGCACGAAATTTGCGAGGATTATCGTATCCACAGACTTTGACGCAGATATCTGCTCAAACAGATCGTTGTCTGTTGACTGGCCTTTATTGCATCTTACGAGGAACCCTCTTACTGTCTAACGTGACTAGACAGTCTAGAGGCGGGGAGGAAAGTATTCGAACGAATTCTCGTCAATGAGATCGACGAAGAAGGTGTGCAGCCGGTGTAATGTTCGTGACCGACAAATTACGTATTGATGTAATGGGTGCAATCTAAACTTCCTCGTGGTATAATACGCCGTGAGAATAAATTCTTACGTCATTGTTGGCTGGGAAATCACGAGGGTCGGGTTCATCGGCATAATTAGAAAGGTTTTTCTTCTTTCTTGCACACTGGCACCTTTCATTCACCGTGTGTAGCAGTTATGTAAGTGTTTAGCACATAAAGCATAGTGCATGTGGATGATAGTGTAGTGGTTATATTTCCGAGGATAACGGGAAAGAGAGCGAGTAAGCTGAAACGTGATGCTGGTAGATAGGCTCCTACAAAAGCACCCACGTCACCGAAGTGGTGGACGTTCGCATGCGCCGTGCGGACGGCCAACAGCAGTGCCTCATACTCTGTTTTGTTTAGGCTCTATCGCGATAAGTGGGAGCAGAGAATGCAACAACACTCTCGTTCTTCTTACTGATCAAATGTCTGTAATGAAAGATTGTTTGGTTATGGAGGCTGTCTATCCAGTGCGGAGAAAACAGATTCGTCCATCTCATTTTCGTTTCCTACGAGCATCCTCTCGCAGGCACCTCATGTCCGAGCTGACATTGCGTCTCACACCTAGCGAGGTGGCGCAGTGGTTGGCACACTGGGCTAGCATTCGGAAGGACGCCGGTTCAAACCTGCGACTGACCATCCTGATTTAAGTTTTCCTTGATTTCCCTAGATCACTTCAGGCAAATGTCGTGATGGTTCCTTTGAAAGAGCACGGCCTATTCTTCTTCATCCTTCCCTAACCCGATGACCTCGCTGTTTGCCCGCATCTCGTGGTCGTGCGGTAGCGTTCTCGCTTCCCACGCCCGGGTTCCCGGGTTCGATTCCCGGCGGGATCAGGGATTTTCTCTGCCTCGTGATGGCTGGGTGTTGTGTGCTGTCCTTAGGTTAGTTAGGTTTAAGTAGTTCTAAGTTCTAGGGGACTTATGACCACAGCAGTTGAGTCCCATAGTGCTCAGAGCCATTTTGAACCTCGCTGTTTAGTCCTACCCAAACCAACCAACCAGTTACATCTCACCATTGTCTTCTAAGGATAGATATGTGTAGTTGACTTTGCAGATGTTTTTCAAAAATGGTTCAAATGGCTCTGAGCACTATGGGACTCAACATCTGAGGTCATCAGTCCCCTAGAACTTAGAACTACTTAAACCTAACTAACCTAAGGACATCACACACATCCATGCCCGAGGCATCTCTTTTAGCTTCCATAACGTAGGCTTTTTCCATGTGCGGTAGCAATTTGTTTGTATCGAAAGAATTTTTTTGAATATATATTTAAGGGAACTCGTATCTTATCTTATCCTTTTGCATGAGTAGGTGTTTTTTTTATAAGATTAACCAGTTATTCTGAAGACAATTACTTCGTTAATCCTATGGGTAACTAGTCACATATTTATTTCTGTCACTATCACAATTTTTCCACTCGAACGGTACTCTGCGAGGAAACGGTGTAAGGAAATTATCATCATCATCATCATTGGGTTGTCTGTCTTGCGGCAGGTTTTCGCTGCATAGCCCTCCATGCTTCTCTGTCTTCTGCGTTCCTTTTCATTCTTTGGTACCCTCCCTCTGGCTTGCTGACATCATCCAGCATCTGGAACCTTCTTCTGCCCTTCCCTCTCTTTCCCTGAACGAAACCTACAATTGCCTCTACTAGAAGGCATCCTCTTCTTAGATTGAGGCATACCCAGTTTAGTTTGCTATTCTTCACTGTCAGCAGCATCCTCCGTTCTTCTCCAAATCTCCTCAGCGCTTCTTCATTCCCAACTTTATCAGTCCAGTTGATGTTCTCCATTCTACGCCATATCCACATTTCGCAGGTTTCAGCTCTCCTCTCGTCCTGCTTTCTCAAAGTCCATGTTTCTGCTCCATACAAGGCCTCGCTCCATACTGAGCACTTAACCAGTCACCTCCGTAATTTCTTGTTCAAGCAACTAGTTAGGAGTCTGCCCTGCTTTTGAAATGCCTCTTTCTCCAGAGCCATTCTCACTTTGATATCTTGTTGGCAATCCATGTCTTCTTTAATCCAACTTCCCAAATACTTGAATGCTCTTACCTGTTCTATGATTTCTGACCCCAACTTAATTTTCACTTTTATTTTCTTTAGGCCTATGCCCATGCTTTTGGTTTTCTTGTTATTAATGTTCATTCCATATGCTGCACAGGCTTTATTCAGGTCATTTAGCATTTGAGTCAGCGTCTGTTTATTTTCTGCGATTTTAAGATTTCTGCCGAAATGTCATCTACACCTCACGCATTGTTGTTTTTAAGTTCTCCTAATGCCTTATTTACCTCCGAACCTAGGATAAAATCTCGTTTTTCATCTTCATTTCCTGATTCTTCCTTCACAATCTGCAGATCGGAAGGTCTTATATATTATTATACAAAGGCAAAAATTTTTCTAATTATTTATGCTTATCGAATCACAGTGTATTTCATACAATCAGCAACAGGTGCAGTGATCTTCTGACAAAAATTTCTTTTTGTATTTCATGTATCATTCTTCTGTGAAACGCACAAGATTCACGTCAACGCTTCAACGTACGTTTTCTAATTATAACATTTACAACATTAGAAATTATAAGTTCTTATTGTGTGAATATTTGCACAGTGTTTTTAAACAGCCTTATTTATGCAGTGTGTGACAAAAAATCTGTAAAGTGAAATGCAGCATCAGAGGCCTTTATTATTGTTCCCTGTCTATCGGTGGGAACCATAAAACTGCAAAACCGTCGTGTCTGTTTGTCTGCTGCAACAGACTGATCTCCAAAACTATCGCACGCATTTTCATTATGTTTTCACAGGTAGGTTGAGCGAAGCTTGGGGCAACATAAGGACTTTATTTCATCAAACTCGGATCACGAAAGCAAAGATATCGTAATTTTTATTTCATCAAAATCGGAACACGAAAAAGAGATAGTGTAATTTAAAGTTTTAAGAGTCTGTTCAGTTAAGTAGTTAGGATGTTTACCTTAGTTATGGCGTACTACACCAAAGAATTAATAAAAGGCGCTCTTACTTTTTTTTACCTCAGTGGCCGAAGTATTTTCGGAAGTTCACTTCAGTGACAGAATTAAGCGCCACAATCTTATCTTGACGAATACAAACTGACACTGAGTTTACCTAATTAGGATGTACGGAATTACTCGTTTCGCTTTGTGTATTAAAAACTTAACGAAATTACTTTACTTCTTTCGATAGATTTCATTTATATTTGACTTCTTGGCTAGGAAAAGCGAATTTATTGACGAAGTGTTTCTATAAGTGTTCCGTTTCTATCGGCTGAGGCACGGAAGCCTAGAAAGCAACGGTGTGCACAAGCCCTTCTTTAACTTCCGTTGTGAAGTACAGGCCTATGCGTAGTTAATAAATAAATTTCGTTTTGTAGTGTACCAGCGTCATCCATGCTTCGATACTGATTCCAAATGCAGGCCATAATATTTTAAACTGTCGTATACACAAGAGTTATTTTGCTGTAGTGTAGTTTTATTGCCGGCCGCGGTGGCCGTGCGGTTCTAGGCGCTCCAGTCCGGAGCCGCGCTGCTGCTACGGTCGCAGGTTCGAATCCTGTCCTTAGGTTAGTTAGGTTTAAGTAGTTCTAAGTTCTAGGGGACTAATGACCACAGCAGTTGAGTCCCATAGTGCTCAGAGCCATTTGAACCATTTTGTAGTTTTATTCTTTAATTGCTCCAAGCCAGATGAATGTCGGTGTAGTACTGCACTGAAGCATTGCTACAGCTGCAAGCGAATCTGACTGGCTTTTTCATCTTATGACGCATTATGTCGTAGTGTATAGCCGAATTCCGTCCAGAAATTCAGCGATCGCACGCAAGCCTGTTGCTAGGAGCTACAGCAAGTAGGACTGTTGTGGGGAGAGTGACCGTCTGCTATTATGTTGCGTAGAGCCTGTCTTCAGATGCGCACTTACGAGCCGCGACTGTTTCAGCGCGTCTCACGTTATTACAAGTGTTGTCTGTTTAACATATTACGCCGTCAGACAAGCCATTTTGCCTCCAACGCGATATTTTATTCATGCGCCACGCTCACTACGACGCAAATTGCTCTTATATTAAAGACAACAGCCTTTTCGAGCGTTTACTTCAGGGGAAGTGGATGTTTGTTTGCTTGTCTCGCTTTCTTTTGGAGATGATAAACTCTCAGGGGCGTTGTTTCACCCGAGTGCCGTGACAAATTCTCAGAAATAATCTGCACCGCAGACACAAGCAGCTTTCTCCGTGTGACAGCTGTGTGAATATTATTTTGTGACTGTCGCTGCGCATATGGAGTGACTAACGGAGCTACTCTCAAGGCGAGGTTGTCTTGATTACTACGTTTTGCGCCATTGGCCTCCAACGCGCTTTGTCTCCTGGAGCAAAGGTGTAGCACACTTTATTCCTCGTCGGAGGAATGGCGTTACATGTCAGCTCGAAGTTTATCTACATGCGCTCCCGTCGCACCATACTTACACACAGCAACATGCATTTAAAGCTTTCTTATTTCAGTTGTCCCAAATACGTAACATCGTCAACATGATAGAGGAAGACATGGTCAAGGCGCCTTGACTAAGGACTTGGCCATAAAGGTAATGGCATATTTTTTAACACATGCTGGTTAGTAGTAGACCTTGGTTTTTTTAGAGTTTTCATTGTGTCATTTTTTTCTATTCAGTTCGTTGAGTTATTCTAGTCTTCTACCAGTGCTCACTGTCCTTGACGGGACGCACTGTTCTTCTACTTTACTGTCTTTCCGTTCCATTCCCTATCATGACATTTGATAAATCAAGGCGTATTCTCCTCCAGTGTATGAGAAAATCTCCAGATACTCCACTGAACGTATCTAAAGTAGTGACTTAGTGCTATTAAAGATGAGCAGCGTTCATATCACTGTTAAGGCATTCACATCTGGGTTTTCCATCTCTTGACTTTATCACTTCAGGCTATTAATGGGACTGTCCGTTTCAGTAGTCAACAGCCAATTACCACTCGCCTCCTTATCTCTCACTGAGGAATCTCAAATGAGCATACCAATGATGGGACTTTACATCGTAATCTGCCTTTCCTTCTTATCATGGAACACGCTCCTTGTCACTCCATTTGACGTACGACGGGCAGTCAAAGTTTTAGTCATCAAATAGAAAAATAAAAATCAAGATAAGTGGAAGTAGGACTCGCGAACCGAGGGCTCAGTAAAAACTTAATTACGTACATACATAGTTAATCCGTCGTGGAAATCGAGAATCTACACGAATTTTGCCTGTTATCGTTATCGATATAGACAACGTATATATCTACCCATTGCTGAGGAAAAGGGATATTAACAGATGCAGGCGGACAAACGGACAGACAGACAGACGGATTTAAAAAAGAAAACAACTTGTGATATAACTGCAAATTAACAATTTTCTAACTTTTTCCCTTATTTGCACTGTGAAATCTTTCTCCTTGACAAATTTCTTTATCTATGTCATGAGAAGTACCATATACGTAGGTTTTGATGAGCGAGTTTGCGAGTATCAAAATGTGTGACATAAATGGCTGTATCTTTTGATTGCATTGACTTAGAAGGTTAAACGTCTTGCACTGCCAAGCGACCATATGTCACAGCATGTGACATTAATTTCAACTAGATACGTCCACCTTTTCCTGAGAAAAAGGGTTCTTAAGAGTCGGACAGACAGAAAGTCGGATCAGTTATGAAAAAAAAAAATTGTGTGATGTAATTACAAATTGAGAATTTGTACTGGGAGACCTTGGTTCTTGCCAGATTTTATGATTCTAGTCCAACGGGAAGTACACAATACGTTTTGATGAGTGAGTTTGGGAGTATCAGAATATGTGACGTAAACGGACGTATCTTTTGATTACGTTGGCTTAGAAGGTTACATTTTTTTACACCAACATTAACGATGGACCTTACTATGCGACATAAATTTCAAATTGATGTCTATATCAGTTCCTGAGCAAAAAGTTTTCAACAATTGGACAGACAGACGGACCCACAGACGGAAAATAAAGTGATCCTATAAGGATTTCGTTTTTACCAATTGAGGCAGGAACTATAAAAAATAAAGTTACGTAATATTTTTTTTATTTTCCAGAAATAACTTTCACTTTATGCGACATTTGCTTTTCGCGGGCAAGGCAAGTACTCTACCGAGTGAGATAGTCATGCACGACTCACAAACCACCCTCACAACTGTACTTCCGCCAGTACGGTACATCTTCTCCTTGTTAGCCCCAGACTAGGGGAATTTCCACTCTGCAGCGGAGTGCGCCGATTTGAAACTTCTTCAGTTTTTAGTTTGTTTACCGGTTTATGCCTACATTCCTGGTACACACGTAAATCTCTGCGCCACAGTACCATAGCAGGCTGTTACAGAATTCAAAACAAAATGACACAGCCCATCTCCGCTTTTATAAAGTATAATAAAGAACCGCTTAAGACAATGCTGTGATGAATTATATCCTTCTTGGCAGTTATATTGTGCGTAAGAACGGATATTTCCTTTATGGAATTTGAGTTTGTACCTGATAAGAGTGTTATATGTAGAGGTGGACAAAAATATGGAATCACTGCGAGAAGTGCGTGCTCGAACACAAAAGCAGACGCTAACCATGCCTGCGGGCTACGCTGTTGTTTTTGACCACGAATGGTTCCTGTGTAACGTTCCGAATACGTTGAAAGTGTCAGTCGTGGCCAGAACAGTGTTCTCTTGTTGTGACTGCATTAAATTTGAGCTAAGTGAATTCTAATAATAGAAAATCGTTGATGCTCCTCTGGTGGCTGCTTCCGTAACCGAGGCAGTCACAGTGTTTGTTGATTCAAGAGGCACCATATCGAAGATTTATGCAGCATGTAGAGCGCAAAAACATCATCCGCTACGTCGCAACGCGAATGAAAGTGTGTGCTGGGTGATCTTGACGGACCGTCAATAAAGAAGAAAAGCTGCAGAAGTGGCTGCCGAACTGAATGTCGGATTCTCGAAGCCTGTCAGCACCAAAACTCGAATGGAACTCCATAAGCAAGAAACTGGGGGCGAGGTGGAATTCCAGAACTACTTATCGTAGACGCAAATGCCCGTAACAGGAAAATGGTGAGCCGAATCCATAAAACCTGGACTGTTGAGCAATGGAAGACTTTCGTTTGGTCGTATGAGTCTTGTTTCACACTGTTTCCAAGTTATGGACGAGTTTAAGTCCCAGGGTTGAAACATGGTCGCATTACTGCCAACGATTATGCGACTATTTTGGCTCATCACGTCCGTGCCATGGTACAGTTTTTGCACCCCAGTGGTGTTACTGTGTTCCAAGATAGCAGGGCCCATCGTTCAGGACTGGTTTTGTGAGAACGATGATGAATTGTCGCATCCCCCCAGGTCAACATAGGCACCAGGTCTCAATAGAATTGAGCCTTTGTGGTCTACTTTGGATAGAAGGATACGTGATGGCTGTCCATCTGCGTCATCGTTACCTGAACTTGCCACTATTTCCTAGGAACAACGGGATAAGATACCCTTGAAAATCGCAAAGCACCTGTATTTATCCATTCTGAGACGACTGGAAGCTGTTTTTGGATTTTCTATACCCTATTATCATGGTAATGGGACGTGACTTTGGTGTTTCCGCATTCTTGTCCATCCACTGTACTTCGGCGACTGAGAATCCCTAGTAGCGTCTGTCGTGCTAGATTACTTTTGCAACGTGAATGCATGCCGACTGGCTGCCCGATGCATCTTCGTTTACACCTTTATCTGTACTTAGCAAGGCACTGTACGGTTTTTGCCGGAAGGTTCTTAGTTTAGCGACATTTTATCACTTGCTACTCTACCAGTGAATGGTACACAGGACGAATTTTTCCCGATATTCCTATGTATAAGCCCGAATTTCTGATTGTATGATGAAGTAATACGTCTCTCGACCCGGTTTGGGACGTGGACCCTTGATATTTTGTGCGTAAGGCTTTCCGCATTGTACACACCTTTCCCGTAGGGTCTCCCATTACAGTCTATTGAGAATCTCTGTGACACTCTCCCGCTAACTGAACAAATCCTTCATGAACCGTCAGCCCTTCTTTCTATCTTTTATATCTCTTCCGTAAGGGTCCAAGACTGACGAACAACAGAAGGATAGATCGAACGCGGGGCTCGTTATGATTTCTCTTCTGTGTGGATTACAGTTCCTTAGGAGTCTTCCAAAATACCAACGTCTGGCATTTACCTCCCGCACCACTACATTTATGTGATCGGTCCACATTAAATCAGTCCAGTTATATAGTCCAATATACTTGACAATTTTTGACAGCTCCCAGTAATTGACTGTAAGTAAACTATATCAGATGGTTACGTCTACACATTCACGCGCTTTACATTACATTTGTTTTTTGTTTAGAGTCAGTTGCGAATCTTTACGCAAAACACCGATCTTCGCAAATCTCCCTGCATGGCGTCACAAGTTTCTAACGATGTTACATCCCAAACAGGTCCGTCGTCTTCGAATACTCTCGTAGGGCAACAGATTTATCGCCATGCCATTGATATTGGATGACGCGCCAAAACTTTCTCTCAAATAATATATGACTTATTAAAACTATTTGTTATCTCTTTTTACCTCGACAATGAATATTCGAAGACTAATGAAATAAAGATGGACCCATTTTCGCAACTTTATTTATAAACAAAATACTCTAACTGACTAAAAAGGAAAGCACGCAGAAGGCATGGTCGAATGCCAGTGTAGCTTCGTACACACACACACACACACACACACACACACACACACACACATCGTCGGCGGATATGAGAATGATTTAAATTCCATTTTTCCGTGACTGGTAGAAGCACCACCGAAGTGTAGTAGTGTTGTTCGTATTTAGTGTTGTTACCAGACAAAGTAAGCTATACACAGTGTCCTAGTAGGAATGGTCAATATTCAGGGATATGACAAGAACGAACATTTGAAGGAAAAAGTCTAGTGAGCTTGGGTTCTAAAATGCGTACCATAAGAGCTATAAACGCTTCTTCATATTCGATAGTGTGTAACAAATCTCTGCTACTGCAAAGCTCTTTGCTTTCTATGTTTTGTGAGATGGCAGTATCCATCAAATCAAGAAAAAATTGCCCAGTAAAAATGGGTTCTAAAATTCCTATTTTAACATATATGAGTACTTATTCAGTAGATGTGATGTGTTTCACAGTGCTCGTAGCTCTTAATAAAATGTGTACCCTTCACATCTGCGGCGCCCACCGAGAACAATTATTTGGTCCCCTGCATTGTCATACCCGTAAGTGGGTTCAAACTGCGAAGCTCTTTTGTTAATTTGACTTGATTTTTTAATCACTGAAATAACACCACATACCCTGAATGAGATTTTCACTCTGCAGCGGAGTGTGCGCTGATATGAAACTTCCTGGCAGATTTAAACTGTGTGCCGGACCGAGACTCGAACTCGGGACCTTTGCCTGTGAGGACGGGGCTTGATTGTGCCTGGGTATCTCAGATGGTACGGCAGTTGCCCGTGAAAGGCAAAGGTCCCGAGTTCGAGTCTCGGTGCGGCACACAGTTTAAATCTGCCTGGAAGTTTCGCCACATACCCTGTCAATCTGTCAAGTCTCATTTAACTTTCTCGTCCTGTTCTCGATGCTCCGTTCTTATCCAGTGTAGATGCACAAACTTTGTTTTCTTAATGTTTTGTGTTGGAATAACAGAACTCTTTGAGACAAATTTAGTGATATAGCTCTTTTGTCTGATTCACAAGAAACTGCACAAAAAACACACTGTTCGTGCAGTTGTTACAGCCATTTAAATGTTGCGCCGCCAGGAAGATTACGCCACAATTCACGGAAACCACCGTCGACGAGTCAAGCGATACGTGACGTTTACAGCGTTCCTGTCGGAGAGTGGCGTTAACTACCAGGCCGTCAACCGTTAAAATACCTGCAACAACTGCAGGAAGACCCTTATATTCAATTTAGTTTTTCTACGTAATTTCTTGTCAGTACTACAAAAGAGCTGTATCACTCAATTTGTACCATACATGTCTGCAATCCCCGGTGAAAAGTAGCAGAGTTGCATGGTAAGAAGTAAAGTTTGTGGCTGTATATCGACGAATAATGATGTTTCGGAAGCTCACTGGTTTTTATCTTATGAGCCCTGGTCACTATTCGAAAAGAGATAACATCTATTGTAATGTGTCAAATACTGTAAGGGGCGCCGGCCGGAGTGGCCGAGCGGTTCTAGACGCTACAGTCTGGAACCGCGCGACCGCTACGGTCGCAGGTTCGAATCCTGCCTGGGACATGGATGTGTGTGATGTCCTTAGGTTAGTTAGGTTTAAGTAGTTCTAAGTTTTAGGGGACTGATGACCTCAGAAGTTAAGTCCCATAGTGCTCAGAGCCATTTGAATTTTTGTAAGGGGCAGCCAAATGAAAACGAGACAGACGAAAAAACGTACGTAAACTGTTAAATATTTCAAAGCCAGTCGCAATAGCCGTTAATACATTTATTACACCGTGAGACAAGACGATCAGTGCCTTCATGGAAAAATGTCTGCGATTGCCTACGGAACCATGATTGTAATCAAGCATGTACACCGGTTCGTCCGCCCACACGTTGTCAAGATTGTTTAGAGTACGCTGCAGTACTTTCACTGGGAAGCCGTAACATATCCTCCATACACCTCGGATCTCTTCCCATGTATTTTGAGCCCTGAAGAAAGACATTCGTTGACGTCGATTTGCTTCAGACGAAAAGCTCCAACGCTTGCGTACAGTCATCGTTATGTAGGGAGCCGCAAATATTTTTCCGTGAAGGCATTGGCTGTCTTGACTCAAAGAGTCTACTCGCTTTTTTCTGTCTGTCTCGTTTTCATTTGGCTAAAATGGCTCTGAGCACTATGCGACTTAATTTCTGAGGCCATCAGTCGACTAGAACTTAGAACTAATTAAACCTAACTAACCTAAGGACATCACACACATCCATGCCCGAGGCAGGATTCGAACCTGCGACCGTAGCGGTCGCTCGTTTTCATTTGACTGCCGCATATATTTCCAGGTAATAATAATAATAATAATGTCGTGTGACAAGGGCCTCCCGTCGGGTAGACCGTTCGCCTGGTGCAAGTCTTTCGATTTGACGCCACTTCAGCGACTTGAAATGATGATGATTAGGACAACACGACACCCAGTCCCTGAGCGGAGAAAATCTCCGACCCAGGCGGGAATCGAACCCGGGCCGTTTGGATTGACAGTCTGTCGCGCTGACCACTCAGCTACCGGGGGCGGACTATTTCCAGGTCAAAATTTTAGACGCCTCACCTTGAGTATATGTATCGTAAGGTCAAAAACACGGCATGAACGTGAAGTCTGGTATCTACTGTTTTCTGGTTCTCACGGACGAATAGAACAAGCTTAGTTTCAAAAGATTGGTACTTGTGGAAACCACGATGATTTCTACACAGTAGTTGTTCGATCTCCAGGAAAGCCGTGTGTCAGCACAGTAGATAGTCCGATAATCCCCACACGAAAGTAGGCAGGAGATTTCTAGCTTTTAACGACTCCAACGAAAGACAGAGTTTCACGTACGAGATAAGTGGTAGCGAGAAATAAACAGCCTTGGTATGCGAGGAAAGCAGTGGGAAGCACCTCCAGACGCGTAGGTTTCGCGTTGGCTGGGAACAGCATAGCGCAGCCAAGTAGCGACGCACTGTGACCTGGTGGACTAGCACGGCTTGCAGTTTGCCTGCGAACATACAACAGGTCGACGTCTACGACGCGCATAATTTTTCATACGCTCACATATCGCTACTACCATGGCTTACGCTATTAGACTGAACGGCTACAACACAGGTCGTACATTGACGGAAAAAAATATTCCAAGACACGAAGGAGCAGCTTGAGCATCCGGCCTATAGCTCAGATCCGTCGCCTTGCGACTTCCATGTGTTAGGTCCGCTAAAAAATCCTGTCAAAGCGAAGCGCTTCAATTCGGTCGATGAACTGAAGGACAGAGTGGAGGAATGGCTTCTGTCGCAGCCACAGGAAATCTGGGATCAAGGAATCCCTCGGCTCGTGAAACAGTGGGATAGTTGTGCTCAGACGTCTGGTGACTGCTTTTGAATAAAGACTGCAATTACACCCACAGTGTTGTTTCGTACCTTTTCTTTTGAACACCCCTCATACCAAAGAATCACGTTTTTTAGTCAAGTTGTGCTCCTTGTTCGGTTCAGTACCTCCTCATTAGTCGTTCGATCTGTTCACCCAATCTTCAACATTCTTATGTAGTAGCACTTTTCAAAAGCTTCTGTTCAGTTTTTGTGCGAACTGCTTATTGTACACGTTTCACTTCCGTGCAGGGCTACACACCAGAAAAATACCTCCGGAAAAGGCTTGTTCACAATTCAACTTGTATTCAATGGTAACTAATTTCTGCTTTTTTTTTTTAAAAAAAAACCTTTTCCTTGATATTTCCAGCCTGCACTTTGTGTCCTTTCTTCTTCGGCCATCATCAGTTATTTTACTGCGCAAATAGCAAAACTTATCTACTACTTTTGTGACCTTATTTCGATATCTAATACCCCAGCATCGCCTGATTGAATTCGACTATATTCCGTAACCTTGTTTTACTTTTGTTGATGTTCGTATTATAACTTCTTTCCGATATATTGCCCACTGCCGCGAGGGATTAGCCGAGCGGTCATCGACTGTGCGGCTGGTCCCGGCGGAGGTTCGAGTCCTCCCTCGGGCATGGCTGTGTGTGTTTGTCCGTAGGATAATTTAGGTTAAGTAGTGTGTAAGCTTAGGGACTGATGACCTTAGCAGTTAAGTGCCGTAAGATTTCACAGACACATACTGCCCATTCCGTTCAACTGCTCCTCCAAGTTCTTTACAATGTCGCCAGCTGATCTCACAAGGCTACAGTCCTCTCTCACCCTCTTGTTAACCACTACTTCACTTTTATGTCCTACGATTCGTCTAACTACAGTCTGATTCCTGTACAAATTGTAGATAACTCTTCCGTCTCTTTATCTTATGCCACCTACATCTAGAATTTCAAAAAGTGTATTCCATTCAACATTGCCATCTGTTTTCTTTAAATCTATAATGCTTTAAACGTTGGTTTGAATATCTTCAGACTAAGTCGTAGGGTCAGTAGTGCTTCGCATGTTCTCGCATCTCTCTAGAAACCAAACTTATCTTCCCTGGGGTTGGTTTCTACCAGTTTTTCCATTCTCCTTGAGTTTCGGTAGTATTTGCACATGGCAGCACCTGCCTTCTTTGGAATTAGAGTTGTTGCATTCTTCTTGAAGTCTGAGGGTGTTTTGGTCTCACACATCTTGAATCCTAGGTGGAATAGTTTTATCATAATTTGCTTTCCCGAGGTTCTTAATAATACTGGGGAATATCTTCTACTCGAGGGCAGTTCTTTCGTCTATCTTGTGACGGCAATGAAAATGGAGGTGTGCATGACGTATAGCCAATGACATATATCTTACTGGCTTCGAAGACATAATAAATGACGGAAGTTTGGTCTAATGGAAGGTAGATATCCGATATTATAATCCATGGCTGAATACCGCAGCGCGCGGAGAAGTCTGGGGAAGACTGACCTGTGCGATATCGATAGCATATGTCAGTGTACGTTTTCTTAACTGGCGAGCAAGTGCGTACTTCCTTGACGACGGGGGCAGTTGGCGCAACGCCGCTTAAACAGCTCGGTCGAGCTCGCCGAGCCAGTCGAATGGCAAAGTTATTTATGACATTATCACCGGTGGTGGGCTACGCGTGGTACATTGCCACATCACTCTATGCGTGGCTGATTGGGGAATTTATTTTGGCTCCTTTTTTCTTTCCATGCGTTTTCTGCACTAGATGATTGTGAAGTATCTGGAGAGCTTTCACGATGTTAAAACTTCAGAATGCATCGGTGACATGCTAGGAAGTGAACTGGTACGAGAGAAACGTACTATTATGTGCGGGTTTCAGGGGTGGCAGGAAAAGTGGTTGGGGGAGGGGAGGGGGGACGGCGTCGTACCACACAGGAAACAGGGCGTAGGTCCGCGACCGCCACCTTGGGGCCGGAGTGGGGCGACCTTGCCAAAGTGGCTGTTCGCCAGCGCTGCGTCTTCTCGCTCTCTCGTCGCGAGGAAACGCACGGTGAGAAAAGCCGCAGCTCACTTTCGGGCCTCTGATTTCCATGTACAGTAACGTTGCTTTCACCTCTGACAGGCCGCGCTAGGGTGCGTGAACCGCAGTTTACGTGCCGGCTTAAGCTCTCTGTCGCTGGGCCCGGTTCTGTGACTGGGCCTTTCACGTTGGCCCGAATTCCACTTTAATCTTCCACGAGCCGTTTCTCACGGATTTTCGACGCAAGAAATACTTGTCTTAATGATTTGTTTGAATCCGAAAGTTGCGGCCTGCTTTTATCACGTTCGTGTGAGATACGCAAAGACCCGGGAACGGTTCTGGTGCGGGGATAGGGAGTTTCACAGTTACTCACTGTCTGCCCACTGCTTCGGAAATGGAACTTGCCGTCACTCTCACGCTTAACGTGCCACAAATATCTATCGTCTCATTTCTTAAATATAATAACAATAACTTGTTTATATTAGTGCTTATTACGTCCCTTTAGTATGGCTTCAAAGCACACTCCTTTAAAATTTCTTGGCTTCGGCACGTGCCCACACAGCCATCTCATTAGTACACTACTGGCAATTGAAATTGCTACACCAAGGAGATGACGTGCTACAGGCGCGAAATTTAACCGACAGGAAGAAGATGCTGTCATATGGAAATGATTAACTTTTCAGAGCATTCATACAAAGTTGGAGCCGGTGGCGACACCTACAACGTGCTAACATGAGGAAAGTTTCCAACCAATTTCTCATACACAAACAGCAGTTGACCGACGTTGCCTGGTAAAACGTTGTTGTGATGCCTCGACTAAGGAGGAGAAATGCGTACCATCACGTTTCCGACTCTGATAAAGGTCGGAATGTAGCCTATCGCGATTGCGGGTTATCGTACCGCGACATTCCTGCTCGCGTTGGTCGAGATCCAATGACTGTTAGCAGAAAATGGAATCGGTGGGGTCAGGAGGGTAATACGGAACGCCGTGCTGGATTCCAACGGTCTCGTATCACTAGCAGTCGAGATGACAGGCATCTTATCCGCATGGTTGTAACGGATCATGCAGCCATGTCTCGATCCCTGGGTCAACAGATGGGGACATTTGCAAGACAACAACCATCTGCACGAACAGTTCAAATGGTTCTGAGCACTATGGGACTTAATTTCTGAGGTCATCAGTCCCCTAGAACTTAGAACTAATTAAACCTAACTAACCTAAGGGCATCACACACATCCATGCCCGAGGCAGGATTCGAACCTGCGACCGTAGTGGTCGCGCAGTTCCAAACTGTAGCGCCTAGAACCACTCGGCCACTCCGGCCGGCACGAGCAGCTCGACGACGTTTGCAGCAGCATGGACTACCAGCTTGGAGACCATGGCTGCGGTTACCCTTGACACTGCATCACAGACAGGAGCGCCTGCGATGGTATACTCAACGACGAACCTGGGTTTCACGAATGGCAAAACGTCATTTTTTCGGATGAATCCAGGTTCTGTTTACAGCATCATGATGGTCGCATCCGTGTTTGGCGACATCGCGGTGAACGCACATTGGAAGCGTGTATTCGTCATCGCCATACTGACGTATCACCCGGCGTTATGGTATGGGGTGCCATTGGTAACACGTCTCGGTCACCTCTTGTTCGCATTGACGGCACTTTGAACAGTGGACGTTACATTCCAGATGTGTTACGACCCGTGGCTCTATCCTTCATTCGATTCCTGTGAAACCCTAAATTTCAGCAGGATAATGCACGACCGCATGTTGCATGTCCTGTACGGGCCTTTCTGAATACAGAAAATGTCCGACTGCTGCCCTGGCCAGTACATTCTCCAGATCTCTCACCAATTAAAAACGTCTGGTCAATGGTGGCCGAGCAACTGGCTCGTCACAATACGCCAGTCACTATTCTTGACTAACTGTGGTATCGTGTTGAAGTTGCAAGGGCAGGTGTACCTGTACACGCCATCCAATCTCTGTTTGACTCAATGCCCAGGCGTATCAAGGCCGTTATTACTGCCAGAAGTGGTTGTTATGGGTACTGATTTGTCAGGATCTATGCACGCAAATTGCGTGAAAATGTAATCACATGTTAGTTTTAGTATAATGTATTTGTCCAATGAATACCCGTTTATCATCTGTATTTCTTCTTGGTGTAGCAATTTTAATGGTCAGTAGTGTATAATGTAAATTACGACGATGCGAGCGTAGTGACAAAACAACACCCAGTCCCAGAGCAAAGAAAATCCAATGAATACCCGTTTATCATCTGTATTTCTTCTTGGTGTAGCAATTTTAATGGTCAGTAGTGTATAATGTAAATTACGACGATGCGAACTTAGTGACAAAACAACACCCAGTCCCAGAGCAAAGAAAATCTCTGACTCACCCGGGAGTCGATCCCAGGCTCCTTTTGTGAGCAATCCTCCGCACTGATCGCGCAGCTACCGAAGCGGACCTTCGAAAAAAATTGTTTTTCAGGGAAATGAAGCGTCTGAAAGGGATTCGTCCAAAAATTCGAGAGACCATATTTCGTACAATTCATTTAAGAACCTTGATAGCAACAAACTCCACTCTTTTGACAACGTCATAATTTTAACGTTGTGCATTCCCAGTAATTCGTTTACATAGTAATACCATTGTGGACACAAATCTGTAGACTGGTTTACACGATCCTGTAAACCAGGGAATGTTGATATTTTCAGTCCTTGTCTACGTTTGGGAAGCCGGCCTTTCTGTTATTTTTTTAGGATTCCGTACGGTGGTAAAAGCGGAACCCTTATAGGATCTCTTTGCTGTCTGTCCACCTGTTAAGACACTTTTTTCTCAGGAGCTGCTAGAGATATCAAGTTGAAATTTATGTCAAATACTAAAATCTACAATCCCTCGGCGGTGTGAAAGATATGGCTATTTATATATTTTATGAAAGATATGGCTATTTATGTCACATTTTTTGATTATCGTGAACTCACTCATCAGAACTGCAGCGTACTTTCCGTTGACCTAGAATCATGAAATTTGAGAAGAAGCAAGTTTCACAGTAGAACATATTTCTTACGTTCGTCCCCCAGGCCGATTCAGGCTGCTATCCAAGTGAGTTGCAAGAACTTCCATAGTAGAAAGGGTGCTTCCCATACCTCAACGACGAGATATCCTTGCATTGCTAACCTCTTGTTTTGTTGGCAGAGATGCCGACAGAAACGAACAAAAAAAAGATTTTCGAAGGCAAGAATTGTCTGTTGGCCAACTTCTAATAGACAACAGGGATTTAAAAGAGAAAGCTCTGTCATCACCAATATAAAAATTTCGCGAGTTGTGTTGTATATGCCACTGTTTCTTAAGCACCACAATTGCGGTCTGTTCACACAGACCGATAGAAAGAAGAGTTGCGACAGCCGGATGTTATTGGCTGCACGTCAATGGCGCCTTGGGCAAGGAGAAAGGTGGAGCAGCTGTCTCGTGGCGACACACAGCCTGGAAACCGCTGACTCATCGTCTGGTGAATCACTGGCTCCGCGTGTCAACGCTCTGGATCACCACCCGTTCCCGCCCACGAATCTGGCAAACCTGTCACATACCGAGAATTGGTGCCAACTCTGCCCTTGAGAGAGCCACCACTGCTCACTTCGTCTGACGACAAGTATGCAATTTTGGAACGGTTACAGCTACTGGGAACGGGATAGTGATACTCTTTACGTAACCCACATTAATAAAAACACTAACACCCCACACTACCCGATAACACTCCCCCCCCCCCTCCCAACCACTCCTGTAGTCCCCGCAAATACTGAACCTGGCAACTCATCTGAAGCCAGTAACACGGTTTTGATCATTTCTCTTGTTTTGTTATTAATGGGGAAATAAAGGATGAATTCTATTACTCAACACGCTCTGGAGTACTGTGTCCTTTACTAGACCAAAAGAATACTTTAATTCCCAAGAAAAGAGAAGATTGAAGTTGTTTTAAGAATGAAGAATATAATTTTTAACAATTAAGATATTTAACTTTTAAAACTGAAAACAATTTTAGTTTGGCAAGGCAGAATACTTTTTATTTTGTTGTTAAGAACGTACAGTTTCAGTTTTAAGGATAAACAATTTCTGTTTTCAAGAAACGATAACTTTTTGGTTAGAAAGCTTAGAGGCCATGATGAGCAATGTGTCAAAACAATTACCGAGCGTGGGCTGGAGTGGTGGAATGAGCCACCTCACTCACGAAAAAAAGAGTGTATAGGCCAGCGCTGGCAAAAAAAAAAAAAAAAAAAAAAAAAAAAACACAGAAATGGGCGGTAGCGTTCGACCTATGAATTAGCCAGTTCGTATCCTCATGATGGAAGATATTTTCACCTCCAGTATTTGCACGTGACCGGAAGGAGAGGTGACAGCGAAATGTTCCTGATTACCAGACGTTGCGCCGGCCGCGGTGGCCGAGCGGTTCTAGGCGCTTCAGTCCGGAACCGCGCGACTGCTACGGTCGCAGGTTCGAATCCTGCCTCGGGCATGGATGTGTGTGATGTCCTTAGGTTAGTTAGGTTTAAGTAGTTCTAAGTTCTAGGGGACTGATGACCTCAGATATTTAGTCCCATGCAACTCCAGTTCAGCATTCCGAACATTATGAAGCCTTATAAAACAGGTCAATGAAGAAAAATAACGTTTCTTTTAATATGTGACGATATGATCTATTCATTGACATATTTTAATAGCTTTAATAATGTTCAACTTAACTGGAGTTGTTATCCAGTAGCCAGCCGCGGTGGCCCAGCGATTCTAGGCACTTCAGTCCGGAACCGCGCGACTGCTACGGTCGCAGGTTCGAATCCTGTCTCCGGCATGGATGTGTGTGATGTCCTTAGGTTAGTTAGGTTTAAGTAGTCCTAAGTTCTAGGGGACTGATGACCTCAGATATTTAGTCCCATAGTGCTCAGAGCCATTTGTATCATTATTTTTACCCAGTATGTCTTCTAGAAGTTGTTAGCATATCAATTACAACTGATGATGACAACTGAGTGCTGAAACCGGTAACGTGAACACGGTAATTTTTAATCGATCTTGGTCATATAATTTATTATTCCACGTGGAGCTTGTGCGTAGGATCACCGCCACCGCTCAGTCCCTGGGATGCTAGTATGCCACAGTCTACAATGCCTCGCTTGCCTTGATAATATTATTGACATTGTTTATAAGTGATTAAAAGTACAGAACGAATGTTGAATAGTATTATACAAAAAAGTGCTTGTTTCGCCTAAGAATTGTTACGTTAACCGTGTGTTTTGTTTTGGAAGTTTTGACTATCTGTTGTTGGGCACACGATGCCGCAGCACCTGATATGTAACAACACATCAAGCTGAAATCAGACGGTAATAAGCAATTGTAGGTCGTTTATTTCTCACATCAAACCATGTAGCAAACATCATTTATAGCTCCTGAAACTGTAAAATTCTTATTCTCCTTACGTTACTCGTAATTTTTACGCATTGCACAGTTCCGTCAATAGCTCTCCTAATACATGCCACATAAAAGTTGAAAGAAAAGTACATTTGGAATTTGGCCGACTTCTACATCTACATCTATATCTACATGACTACTCTGCAATTCACATTTAAGTGCTTGGCAGAGGGTTCATCGAACCACAATCATACTATCTCTCTACCATTCCACTCCCGACAGCGCGCGGGAAAAACGAACACCTAAACCTTTCTGTTCGAGCTCTGATTTCTCTTATTTTATTTTGATGATCATTCCTACCTATTGGGCTCAACATAATATTTTCGCATTCGGAAGAGAAAGTTGGTGACTGAAATTTCGTAAATTCTCGCCGCGACGAAAAACGTCTTTGCTTTAATGACTTCCATCCCAACTCGCGTATCATATCTGCCACACTCTCTCCCCGATTACGTGATAATACAAAACGAGCTGCCCTTTTTTGCACCATTCTGATGTCCTCCGTCAATCCCACCTGGTAAGGAACCCACACCGCGCAGCAATATTCTAACAGAGGATAAACGAGTGTAGTGTAAGCTGTCTCTTTAGTGGACTTGTTGCATCTTCCAAATGTCCTGCCAGTGAAACGCAACCTTTGGCTCGCCTTCCCCACAATATTATCTATGTGGTCTTTCCAATTGAAGTTGTTCGTAATTTTAACACCCAGGTACTTAGTTGAGTTGACAGCCTTGAGAATTGTACTATTTATCGAGTAATCGAATTCCAATGGATTTCTTTTGGAACTCATGTGGATCACCTCACACTTTTCGTTATTTAGCGTCAGCTGCCACCTGCCACACCATACAGCAATCTTTTCTAAATCGCTTTGCAACTGATACTGGTCTTCGGATGACCTTACTGGACGGTAACTTACTGCATCATCTGCGAACAACCTAAGAGAACTGCTCAGATTGTCACCCAGGTCATTTATATAGATCAGGAACAGCGGAGGTCCCAGGACGCTTCCCTGGGGAACATCTGATATCACTTCAGTTTTACTCGATGATTTGCCGTCCATTACTACGAACTGCGACCTTCCTGACAGGAAATCACGAATCCAGTTGCACAACTGAGACGATACCCCATAGGCCCGCAGCTTGATTAGAAGTCGCTTGTGAGGAACGGTGTCAAAAGCTTTCCGGAAATCCAGAAATACGGAATCAACCTGAGATCCCCTGTCAATAGCGGCCGTTACTTCGTGCGAAGAACGATGTTTTCTGAAACCATGCTGATTACGTATCAATAGATCGTTCCCTTCGAGGTGATTCATAATGTTTGAATACAGTATATGCTCCAAACCCTACTGCAAACAGACGTCAATGATATAGGTCTGTAGTTCGATGGATTACTCCTACTACCCTTCTTAAACACTGGTGCGACCTGCGCAATTTTCCAATCTGTAGGTACAGATCTATCGGTGAGCGAGTGGTTGTATATGATTGCTAAGTAGGGAGCTATTGTATCAGCGTAATCTGAACCGTACCTTGTTTCTGAACTTGCAGGACGCAGAGAAATTTAGTTGTTGTAGTAGGTACTACGTATTCTATTCTTAACAACAGCTTCTCCCATAAAGACACTTGCTTGTATCTTTTCTCGCTTTATTAGTCTCAGACAAAGCTAAACTAGTACCCTGATCTAGAATAAAGTGTACATGAAGAGAGGACAACTCCCATCCTCAAAAACACTTCGTATTACTTTCTTAGACGCATCGGCGGTGTGAGCGCATGCATTGTCCTCAGGACATAACAGTAGGTCTTTTCTCTAGATGTAGTTTTTGTGAATTCTACTATATTGTTCAGATACATAATAGAAATTAATATTTTATGGGAAAAGATCTGTCCAGTAACTCGTTATACTAACTGTAGTTTTCACATCATGCAGTGGCTGTTGTTCTAAATGATGGGGACTTTCAGGACCGCATAGTCGATTGTTCTGCCAATTCACGTACCCCGAAGCTCGCAGCCATACCTGATGGGAAAAAAAGCGTTCCAAGCTCAACCTTTCGTTATGCACAGACCGCAATAGCCAGTTGCGGTACTGACGTCGAGCAGCAAAATTTAAATTGGTTGGTCGAAGCACTACCGTTACATTGTAGACTATCGTTTTGATTCAGCGCACAGCAATGTGAGCAGATGCTAGTGATAAACAGCGTAACTAGTTTCTCAGACGTCTTTGTAGGGGCGCCCCTAGGTCCTCTTGTCCTGGTAAAGCGATAAACCACCTGCCACAGTCTTAGAAACGGGCCAGAGCGTAACCTACGATGGAAGCTAACCGATTCAGCCGCGCAGCTGACTGCTTACGAGATTATACACTAAAATTAGAGTTTTAGGGGTCCTTAAAGTAGGACACGACGGTTCGTGCACTCCCCTTGACACACAGGGATAATACAATTCTTTCTTATCTTGTTGTTAGCACCACGTCAGAACCTGTAGCAAATGAAAGCAAAAGAAAGAGCAGGACTGCCAACTAGAGGTGGATTCAAACTAGTGGTGCCGGACGCCTGTATTGAACGTGAGGTAATGATGGTGCGGAGTGTGACGTCATATGTGCGTGTCTTATTTGAATGCTGTTGTGTTTTTTAATGATTTTGAGAAAAAACTTTATTGGTCTGCCATCGAAATATTAGGACAAAAGATACTTTCTACTGATGAGGAACTCATTCATTCCAACGAAGTAGACGAAGGTCTGTTCTGTGAAGTTAAGATTTTTCCCATGATGAGGATAACGAAGCAGCAGGAAAGAAGGCAAAAGCCGGAGACATTGCGTTGGAGTCAAAAATGAAAATAGTGAGACTGGAAAAAGAACACGCCAGATGGTACGTACAAAACCTACAAAGTTCGTTTTTGTCTTTCAAATGGCACATATGTGAAATAATATGATCAGTGTTCAAAAAATATGCATTAAAAAAAACTGAGGGGTATTCAATGCAGCGATTAACCTGTTACGGAGTTCGAACGCTAACTACTTGACCGTTGCCAACTCATGCTCAGAATCGCAACATATTCGACCTTTAAAACTTCTCTTGCGATTTTCTCGAAATTGCCTTCGTAGTTTGCCTTACTGCTTGCTCATTATGTTACCCAAATTCACTACTAAAATTGTGCAAAATCTGAAGTAAATCCATGATCCGAACATCGTGGCCTCCCCTTGTAAATACATTACTGAGGTATGGGAACGAACTAACTCACGGGAACCAAAACTGCAACGGGAAAACTTAGCACTCGAAGAACTGTTCCCTGCTACGCAGCCTAACTTTTCAGCATGACGCCGTCTTCTCTGACGGCACGTGGCGCATGACACGGCCAGATCTCCCTACAGTGTTCCGTGAGTTGGCTTAGTCACCCTTCAAAAAACGGCGTGCGGCCCCCTAGTCACTCGTGTCCGGATGGAGGCGTGGTTTTGTGGTGCGGCCAGCGACCTCTTGCCGATGCCTGGCGAGGTACCCGGGGTCCGTAGCTCTCAGTGCACTTCCTGTCTGTCTAGGTTTATACTTGATGTTGTGCGCCTCCTGGCTATCTGGGTTTATACGTGATGTCCCCGCGTGGCTGCTACGGACCGCGCGAGCGTCGCCTACTTTGACCCGCGCATCGTAACTGTCGAGAGGGTTGCGGCTGGTGCCCCTGGTCACCATGGCAGTCGTCATGTGTGATTTGGATGAGTGGTACATAGTGAGGTGACAAACGTCACGGGGTGGCGATATCCACATATACAGATGGCGGTAATATCGCTTACACAATGTGTAAAATGGCAGTGCATTGGCGGATATGTCAACCGAACTCAAGTGATGCACGTGAGATTATTTCTGACGTGATTATGGCCGCACGACGGGAATTAACAGACTTTGAACGCGGCGTGTTAGTTGGAACTATATGCATGGAATATTCTGTTTCGAAAATCGTTAGGGAATTCGATATTGCTACACCCACAGTGCCAAGAGTGTGCCGAGACCACCAAATTTGAGGCGTTACCTCTCACCACGGACAATGCTGTGGCCGACGGCGTTCACTTAACGACCGAGAACAGCAGGGTTTACGTAGAGTTTTCAGTGTCAACAAGCAACCATCACTGCGTGAAGTAGCCACATGAGTCAATGTGCGACGCGGGACGAAAGTACCCGTTAGCATAGTGTGGCGAAATTTGGCGTTAATGAGCTATGGCAACAGACGACCGACACTAGTGTCTTTACTAACAGCGCGACATCTCCTGGGTGGTGACCCTATCGGTTGGACTATAGACGACTGTAAAACCGTGGCATGGTCAGATGAGTCCCGATTTCAATTGGTAAGAACCGATGGTAGGGTTAGAGTTTGGCGCAGACCCCACGAAGCCGTGTACTCAAATTGTCAACAAGGCACTGTGCAAGCTGGTTGTGGGTCTGTAATGGTGTGGGCTGTGTTTGCATGAAACTGACTGGGTCCTCCGGTACAACTGAACCGATCATTGACTGGAAATGTTTATGTTCGGCAAATTGGAAACCATTTGCAGCCACTTAATGGACTTCATGTTCCTAAACAATGATGTCATGTCAGCAGACCACAATTGTTCTCGATTGGTTCGAAGAACATTCTGGACAGTTTGAGCGAATTATTTGGCCACCCAGATCGCCCAACATGTATTCCATCGAACATTTATTGGACATAATCGAGAGATCAGCAGGGTTCACTATTTCTGTAGGGGACTTCCTACAACTTATGCAGAAACAAGCACTCTTGGTTTCAGTGTTTAAATTTTTTTATTAGTTCCCAGTGACGCATTTCACCTTTACAGGCATCTTCGGATTGGCTGATATTTGGTAGCGATGAGTACATGAGTTACGGCGCATAAAAATATCCCAGCGGGTAAATGTGCATTGTCAAGACATTGTCCTTATTACGGCATGCTGCAATTCAATGCAAACCAAATGAGATCAGGCGTAAAGTAAGTCTTTACATCAGTATTATGCCGAAGGAGTGGTGCAGCCAGAATATGCACTGCACCTCCGGCAAGTCACTGATGTGAAAACTTACTATAAGCCTGATACCTTTGGTTTGCATTGGCCTGCACTACATGCCGTAATGACATCATACCATCGCGCAGTCTTTTTTAAAATCTTGACAAGGGACATTTACCCTTTGGGACATTTTTTTCCGCAGTAACTCATGTACCCATCGCTACCAACTATCAGCCAATCCGAAGATGCCTAAATAAAGGTGAAACGCGTCATTTGGATGTAATAAAAAGTTTTAGCACTGAAACCAAGACTGCTTGTTTCTTCATATCACACATACTGGTTGCTGTATCAACCTCAGTATGAAATGGAAAAAGATGTTGAGTCCTTGTCACGTCGAGTTACTGCGCTACACCGGCCAAATACAATGGCTTTGTCACCTCATTGTGTATAGGCCATTTTGATGACGTCATGATCGAAGATAGAAGAGAGTGCGTTCAACGATAGGTACAATATTTGAAGGTAAAATCTTCTAGGTTGTCAGGCCACGTCAGATTCCTCTTCAGTTACATTCAAAATTTTCACACAGGAGGGGCAAATTTTGCAGTGCGCGATGTTGATTTACTTATCCTTGATCCCTGTACGACTTCTAGATGTTCAGTGCAGAGCCTGCGCGTGACGTCTGCACCAGCCTGGAAGTGCACTGCTGGCCCGTCCCACGCAGATCAGACAGCTCATGCGCGGATGGAGCAGAACGACTCGCGGTGGTCACTGTTACCGTCCCCGTCGCCGCTGCCGCGGGATTTCCAGATCGCCACAGGGAAGTTTGCGAGCGTGAGCCAATTACAGCCTTACCCGCTGGTTGCCGAGAAAAAGGAACAGCGAGGTTCGCGCCTCGCGGCGGGCAAAAGGACGGCGTTGGTAGCCTCTCCGAACAACCACCAGACCTCCTCAAACTGCTTTCAGTGCTCTACCCTAACTGACTCAATTGCCATTCAAACTTTCCCATTTCGTTTAGGGGCAAGAGTTATAGCCGAAACGCCGACAACGCTTTAGCATGTCGAGATCATTTTTCGAAGAGAATCTGCAGTCAGGTATGCATAGTTTGGCTCGTGTGGAACATCAGAGTTTGAGAACGGTGAAAAATGTTCGAAAATTCAAATATATCGCATATTATACAGACGATAAAATTAATCCTTATTGCCATTGTAGAAACCACGGATGAATTCGCTATTCGGTTTTTTTATTTTTTATTTTTTTAGTTGTAAGCAGAATGTCACTAAAATTAGGGATAAACTTGTTTTAAAAATTCCGAACGTCAATGGGTGAAAACGGAACTATTATAGGATCATTTTGTCGTCCGTCTGTCTGTCTGTCAAGACTCATTTTTCTCAGTAACACGTAGAGGTATAGAGTTGAAATTTACGTCAAATACTAGGGTCTACGGTCCGCTGGCGGTGTAAGTCAATGCAGTCAAAAGATACGGTCATTTATGCCACATAATTTTATGCAAACTCACTCATAAAAACCTGTAGGTGAACTATCTATACCGAATGATTCAAAAAGAAACAAATTTCAGTTGTTTATTCGAGACAGACAATGAAAGACAGAAAAACAGTGCGCATCTCACTGGATCGAGGAAGATTCAAGATTTTATGTTCGCACAGACACTGTGCCATACACTCATCATGATCACCGTGCTTTGCTCGAGAAATATTGAACTGGTAGTCCGTTTCAGTCCACGCCCGAATCAACAGGTCGCTGTTTATTGAATCGACAGCTTCAACAATTCGATTTCTCAGCTCTTGAAAATTAGCTGTCGTAGGTGGCGCAGAGATTCTCGTCTTTTATGTACCCCCACAGAAAAAATTCGCAAGTTATGAGGTTTGCTGACCTGGGATGCCAAAAGCAATGAATAAGATCTTGCTCTTCACGTCTTCCAACCCAACGTTGTGGAATGATGATGTTAACGCCGCACCTCAAGGTGAAAGTGAGGCGTGGCGGCGTCATGCATAAAAATGAAATCATCGGAATCTTCGTGAAGTTGAGAAAACAAACAAATTGCAGCATATCTGGGTGTGACGTTCCTGTCGCATTTTCCATCGCAAAAAAGGAAGGTCCAGAAACTTTATGAATAGAAACAGCACAAAACACATTCAGTTTAGGTGAGTCTCCTTTCTCTTCGACGACGGCGGCAAGATTCTGTGACCCCCAAATTCTTACATTAAGGTGGTTCACTTTATGCGATAGATGAAACGTCGATTCGTCCGAAAACATGAGTCTTTCGGAAAAAAATGGTCTCTGCCATATCAGGGGGAAATGAAACGCAAAATTTGTACATTCTGTTACGATCGCCGGGACGCAATTGTTGCAGAAACTGCGACTTGTAAGTTTCATATGCAGACGTCGTTTCAGTACACGCTACACCGTTGTTTGAGGAAACTGAAATTTCTAGCCAGCCCGTCTCTTGGATGGTTCAAATGGCTCTGAGCACTATGGGACTTAACTTCTGAGGTCATCAGTCCCCTAGAACTTAGAACTATTTAAACCTAACTAAGCTAAGGACATCACACACATCCATGCCCGAGGCAGGATTCGAACCTGCGACCTTAGCGGCCGCGCTGTTCCAGACTGTAGCGCCTAGAACCGCTCGGCCACCCCGGCCGGCGCCTCTTGGACTTCAGAGGGTTCCGTGTCAACGGATCTCGGATGCGCTAGACATTTTCAACAAACATGAGTAGCCGACTAGTGCTCTTCCCTTTGCATATCCAACCAACTTCCAAGAATTTCGTATGCCAATCATAAATCTGTTTGTGCAGAGGCGGCGTATTGCTGAATCGACGGCGGAATGCACGTTGCACTTGAGCAATGAACTGGCTTCGCGCAACTTTTCACACAAAATAATTTCTCTTGTGGTGTAGTCACCATGTTGCTTCAAACAAATAGCAGAGTAGTTGTGTCAAAACTTTGACCCTTCCTCTATCCAGTGACAAGCGCAGCGTGTTTCTGTATTTGGTATTTTATAAACAAATGAAACATGTTCTTTCTTTTTGAATCTCCCGGTATAAATGATTAGGTTTGTGCGGAACCCTCAGAACGCGAGTCACACTCGCACTTGTCCGGTTTTTCGTTAACAAGTGAAACTTTTCTAATATTTCCATTATGCGTTTCTGTATCTTTTTAATAATTTTATTGTCATTTTTATTGCCTTTTCTTTACGCATAATCTACGAATAAATATACGTGCATATACTGCAAAAATCATTCTCTGCCGCTCTTAGGTGGTAGCGCTGTCCGCCATTGTAATCGTTTCGCCCAGTTTCTAGCTGCAGAGAGAAGAGGTTTTTGTTCGGCCAAAAGAAGATAGACTAGTCTTTCCGTAATCCTCCTAAGTGGGTGACGATCGGAGCTACGTAGGATGATTTTAAGATTTCCCTCTGACGACCATTGTTTTGCAGAGAAACTTATGAAAGTTCTCGCAGCGCCTAATAGAATCTCTCTTAGCGGGAGCAGTAAATAGGCAATGAAAATACCTACATTCCGTTCCTGATTCAGACTGACTGCGAGGTCTAAATGAAAGACAATTTCCTTGAGCTCAGCTACCAAACTGGGCAGTAGGCCTTCGTGGGGTAAAGAATTTGTGTGCCCTCTGGGACGGAGGACTTGCTTCTGTAGCATACTTCAGAAATCGGTAGAATTCGTGACCAATAAAGTTATCTATTGCGGTACGGAAGGCTGAGACAATCCTAAGTGCGTTCCTGGGCGCGGACGTGGCGTTCTGCTTAGACACATCTCTATTTTTCACAGAGGGTTTTGCGTGGTCTTGTTCGCTAAAAGGGGAGACCTCAGAGCAGTGCATGCAGCTATTAGCCAGCTGGAGGTGGTACTGGATGAAAGTGACGAGCTTGATTATGGTTAATTAGTCTCAAAAAATTTCATTCGTATGTGTGCAAATTTGAGAATGTGATTTTCTCTCCTATTTCCTTTGCACTGTATTCCTGTATTCTAATCGTGCTCATTATCGGCGAGAGTCGCTGCATGCCAGATGGAGGAGGTGTATGAACTGTAAGCGGGGAACATATTCCTAGTTTAGCTCTCGGATCTCGGAGTCTCTCCGGAAAGTAATTAGATACCTGCAAGCCACTTGTCGGCCATAGCTCAACAAGGATGCTGCATCGTCAGCAGGGAGTCCATGTTCTGGTTTTCCGGCTGATACTGTTCTGATGCGGTGTGGATAATAGTTGCATTACAGTGTGCAAGTGAAATGGCACAACAGCTCGAAACGTACCCAGAGGTGAAGAACGCAGCGCAGTGTGATTCTTGTAGGGAAAACGTCTAAATTGCATACTGATTCACCATGAAATTCTGGCGGTATATTGACCAAATGCAGTATCCTGTCCAGACGTAGTGAAATGGCACCAACATTTTGACCAAGACCGCACAAACATAGGTGATGCAGAAAAAGAAATGCAGGTCTTTATTTATTTATTTATTTATTGGGACTTAACTTCTAAGGTCATCAGTCCCCTAGATCTTAGAACTACATAAACCTAACTAACCTAAGGACATCACACACATCCATGCCCGAGGCAGGATTCGAACCTGCGACCGTAGCGGTCGCGCGGTTCCAGACTGTAGCGCCTTTAACCGCTTGGCCACCACGGCCGGCAATGCAGGTCTTGCATGAGATGATTTCAATATTTTCAGCAAGCTGAAACAATATCTGGAGGCGAAAGAGATTTTACAATGCTGAGAACGTTTACACTGCACTGCGGCTGTCGAATGGTTACGTGAGAGAGGAGCCGATCTCTATCGACGAATTGGATTCGACCGTAGTAGAAGCTTGATGACTCTGATGAAAAATAGTGTCATGTATTTGTGTCACTTTGGTGTGAAGAAAACACTTATTTGTCCTGTCGTAATAATGAGTAGCTTACTTTTTGAAGATCCCTCGTAATAATTGACTTTAGAGTAGTGAGAAGTTTATCTCAAACCGAGACTGGCCTCACTTATTTATACCATTTTACATGTGTAGTAGTGTAGAGACTTAATCCAGGTCAGCCCATAAACGTTCGTGATTAATCTACGTAACGTTATATCGCGCTGTTTATTTCACGCTCTGCACATCGCCAAGAATGCGTTGATCCTAGCCGCAGATGTGATTTCGCACGAAGCTATTGAATCTTCGAACAACGGACGTACAGAAAGTTTCAACACATCTCTTTCTTTTAGTTCGTCCTCACTTTTATTTTTTGTCGCGTTAGATATTTGCACATTTTCCAATTTTAAGTGCAATGACATCCTGTCAAACCATAAAAGGGAGTAAAGCAAAACGGACGGAAGCACATCATGTGAATATGCTGGCATTTTCGTATATGTGGCTGCATGGACATCTTGTTCTAGGCAACTAAGTTTTAGTTAAGTGCTCTAAAGTGCAGTGTTTTTATACAGCTATACATTCGACAACTACTTAAAAAGACGAAACCAGTTGTGAAATGAAGGAAAGGTAAACATCAATACACAGATGTGGCAGACGTCATGGAACACCTTGTAATATTGTGTCGGACCTCCTTTTTCCCGGCCTATTGCAGCAACTCGCCGTGGCATGGACTCAAGAGGTCGTTGGAAGTCCCCTGCAGAACAACTGAGCCATGCTGCCTCCATACCCGTACATGATTACGAAGTGTTGCCAGTGCAGGATTTTGTGAACCAACTGACCTTTCGATCATGTTCCATAATTCGCTCGAATTGTCCAGAATATTCTTCAAACCAATCACCAACAATTGTGGCTGGGCGACGTGGTGCATTGTCACCAGTAAGAATTTCATGGTTGTTTGGGTACATGAAGTCGATGAATGCCTGCGGAATGTCTCGTAGTAGCTGATCATAATTATTTTCAGTCAATGTCTGTTCAGTTGGACCAACGCTCCCAGTCCAATCCATGTAAGCGCAGCCCACGGCATTAAAGATCCACCACCATCTTGCACGCTGCCTTGCTGACAACTTGGGTCCATGGGTTCGTAGGGTCTGCGCCTCACTCTAACGCTACCATCAGCTCTTACCAGCTGAAACCGGAACTCATCGGACCAGGTCACAGTTTAGCTGTCGTCTAGGATCCAACCGATATGATCACCAACCCAGGAGAGATACTGCAGGCGATGTCTTGCTGTAACCAAAGTCACTGGCGTCGGTCGTCTGCTGCCATAGACCACTAACGCCAAATGTCGCCGCACTATCCTAACAGATATGTTCGTCGTACGTCCGGCATTGATTTCTGCGGTTATTTCACGCAGCATTGCTTGTGTGTTAGCAACGACCACGCACCTGCTCTCAGTCGTGAAGTGAAGGCATTCGGCCACTGCATTGTCTATGGTGAGAGATAATGCCAGAAATTTGGTATTCTCGGCACACTCTTGACACTTGGGTAAATGAATCTCCCAACAATTTTGGAAATGGGATGTCCTGTGCTTCTAACTCCAACTTCCGCGTTCGAAGTCTGTTAATTCCCGTCGTGCCGCCATAATCACAATGGAAACCTTCTCAGGCCCCCGCCAATGCACTGCCTTTTTTTACCTTGTGTACGCAGTACTACAGCCATCTGTATGTGCATATCGCTATCCCATGAATTTTTTTACCTCAGTGCAGCCTGAGTAGTACTCTTTCAGAGTATGGACGTTTTATGAGATAGCTATCCGTATAAACCTTCCACTTATTCAGGAAGAAATGCATATGATCTGTATTTTTGTCTTCGTCCTTTGTGATTAAAAATGGTTCAAATGGCTCTGAGCACTATGGGTATTAACATCTCAGGTCATCAGTCCCCTAGAACTTAGAACTACTTAAACCTAACTAACCTAAGGACATCACACATATCCATGCCCCAGGCAGGATTCGAACTTGCGACCGTAGCGGTCGCGCGGTTCCAGACTGAAGCGCCTAGAACCGCTCGGCCACAACGCCTTTGGAATTCCCTGGGACTTATATCACTATGCAAAGGAAGGAATTCTCCTTGCTCATTGTCAGCAGTAAACTGTATTTCATTCATAGTATCGTCCAAAACATAGTCACTTGCACTGTTCCTTACTGTGATCTTCACGAGGAGCAGTGATAATGTCTTAGTTATCGCGTCAGAATAAATAAAGTTACAGAATTAATTTTTCTTCGTTTGCAAATACATGCCGGGCGCTGGTGGCCGAGCGGTTCTAGGCGCTTCAGTCTGGAACCGCGCGACCACTACGGTCGCAGGTTCGAATCCTGCCTCGGACATGGATGTGTGTGATGTCCTTAGGTTAGTTAGGTTTAAGTAGTTCTAAGTTCTAGGGGAGTGATGACCTGAGATGTTAAGTCCCATAGTGCCCAAAGTCATTTTTTTATTTTTATTTTTATTTTTTTGCAAATACGTGTGTGGACTCCGGGTACATTTTTGAAATCCCTCACTTTAGTACCGTAGCATGCCGCTAGAGACAAGAAAATGGCCGAGCCCGTTATTGAAGTGCAGTATTGTGTGGTAATTCTTTCGTGGCAGCCAGGTGCCCAATTAAGACATTTGCAGTGCGCCCAATTTTTGGTACCACTATCGACGTTTTACGGTACTATGGGCCGGAGGTTTCCGTGTAGACTAGGACATATACCAGCAAACAAACAAAAATTATTAATAACTTTATTTTTTCAAGGTTTTAATGAAAAATTTGGACGAGGGGCATTCAAGCAATAATACTACACTTTTTTCTGAAAGCAGTTTGATTTTATTCATGATTCCAGTGCAATATATTATTCTCCGCTGTTTTGGCTACAAAACCCTGTTTTTCAAGATAATAGCGGTTAAATGCGTCGGCCTTACGCCATCTTGCTTGGAAGGCTGTACGTCGCGTCTCCTTTCGAGTGCAGTCTTTGCGTGTCATGCAGAAGGTGAAATTCGTTTGTTTTTTTGTGTCGACGAATACGCTGAAGCCGTTTCTTCAGCTCCCTGAGGGTAGCGCAATACGCTTCAGAGTTGATCGTTGTACCATGCGGGAGGACATCAAGCAGAGTCCCAGAAGACCGTCGCCATTACTACCGACTGTGGAAGTGGATTTGAATATTTTCTTCAGAGAAAAGGCGGTGCGGCGCTACTCCAAGGATTGCTGTTTTGTTTCCGATTCGTAGTGATGAACTCATGTTTCATCGCCTGTGACGATGTTCGGCAAAAAAATGTCACGATCAGCCTCGTAACGCGCAAGCAATTCTGTACGATTATCAATTATCCTTCTTGCTCTTTCTGGTGTTCTAGGGGGCGTGGAACCTAGCCGGTCCACACCCTTGAGTATCCCAAATAGTGGACGGGTGTGTCAGCACTAGCAACACACGTCCAGTTGAGCAGCGAGGTCCGCACGTTCCAACACTGTAGGAGAGACAGCAATGTGCGGCTGGCCGGCACGCGGGAGATCGGACAGATTTTGGACGATCTTGTTTCAGTGATGACAGACGCCTCGGCCAGCGACTCACGTGTTTTCGTTCACTGTCCGGACTCTGCAGACATTCTGCAAGCGCCTGTTTCAGCTGCGATGCTCTAGTTTTCCGCCAAAAGAAGTTCAATGAGAGCTCTGCATGGAACGCGCCTCTGTTACAGATGCAATTTTTAAGGCTACGTGTAGAACCATCACCGGTAATTCGGAACTATAGGGACTGAAGGGAGAATATTCCACGACGTCCCACGACAAATTCCTCCTTTTTTCAACCGCAATTGGCTAAGAAAAAAAAACAAAAAAACGTATTGCCTTACTTGTTGAACGGGCTTCGTATTTACCTCTTATACAAGCAAAAATAACGCGAAAAGGATATGATGATTTCCACACGCATAAGACATCTAGCGCTATCTAATAATCGGAGTTGCTCCTACACGACGAGTAGTGTTGGAGAGTCTGCGACGGCAGGTAAGACGGAAAAAAAAGTTACGAAAAGATCGTGCAGGCGTGCCTTAGTTTTTGGAGTACGCTCAGATGTCGGTAACTAAGAATGATGTGACAAGCTTTTCGTTCACAAACGAAGGGGAGTAGTGAGAGTGATTTACATACGAAAGAAGTCGAAGGCCGACTGGTAGTAGAATGGCGCGCACCGTAGTCGGTAAAGAGAAGGAAGTGTCTTTCTGGAGCTGCGATTGTGTGTGGTGGCGTGCGCGACTGGTGCCGCTCTCGCTGTCGGCTGATTTATTGGGCGGTAGACGCGAGACGGTCGGCGGTGAGGGGAGGAAAGGCGCGAGTGGGAGCCGGCAGGGCCGCGAGCTGGCCTTGGCGGCGGAGCGGACAGCGGGTGACGTCTGCGACAGGCGGCAGCAGGGGCCCGAGGCCAGCCAGGGCGTGGCCGAGCCCCACGCCGCGAACAATGGCGGATAAAAGCACTGTTAGCCGCGCTGTCAACGAACGACCCGGCTCCGGGCGGCACCTGCCGCCGCGCCTCTTCCGCGGTCACCTGCCTCTGTTCTAAGCCGGGCTTCCACATGCAGCACGGGGCCCGCGAGGAATACGAGCCCCGCGACGTACTTGTGACGTCACGCTAGGCAGCTTGCCGGCACAGTTCGCGAACGCTGGACCTGCGGCAAATCGATACGTAATGGGAAAGGTACCCACTAAAGGTCTTAACTTTGGCGTGTGCTTCCGAGTGCTTGCATGCATTTAAACGAGCAATCGAGAATTATTAAACTCTTCTAAAATGCATACTCGCTCCCCGCCAGACACGGCTGTTGGCACTCGTAAGATCTGCAGTGTCACGAGCCATGACGCTCGCACCACGGCTTGTCTTTCTCGTGGGCCTCGGCCACCACTCGAGTGGCATCTAGAGCCGTGTGGCGTGACTCGAGTACTAACATCTCGTTTGCTGGCTAAGCGTGAGTGCTCTTCATCTATATGTACGGTCTCAGGAAGATTGATCAATATTCAGTGGTATGACAAGAACGATTATTCGAAGTAAAAACATCTAGAAAACGTACCCCAAGAGGTATGAGCATTTCTTTTTCTTCGATACTGTGGAATAAATCTCTACTGATACAAGCTCTTTGCTTTGCGTATTTTGAGAGGTGGTAGTATGGACCAAAAGAAGGAAAAAATGTCTAGTAAACATGGGCTCTAAATTGAATGCTTTAATAGCTATGAGCACTTGTGCAGTAGACGACATGTGCTTCAGAGAAGATGAATGGTACTCATAGCTCTTAAGATGTGCATTTTAAAGCCCATGTTAACGGATTTTGTTTTCACCCTCTGAGCCCCAAAAATATAAAGGAAATATATAATTTTAAACTTTTTCACAATATTAATCTTTATTATCATAGTAAGCAATACAAGAAGAAACAGGTAAACTGCAAACAATCAGTTGTTTTAGGCAGGTGGTTTCACTTTGGAGCCACTAGGACATGCAGTTTTGAACCACCTACCATTCCATCTAGTGTATTCGAAAGCAAATTCTTGTTTTTCCTATACACAATCCCGCATATCGAAACTTTCATGAACGCATAATGCTTAAAAGTGTTTACAGTCCACAATAATAAGCAAAAGTAGGTCTAAAATTTAATAAATTTAGTTTCAAAACTGCCTGCTGCCTCGGTGGTTTCATTTCGAAACCACTCATAAAAATAGTAATACAAACTCAAATTTATTTTGGAATAGCTATTGATATTCTTACTTCACTGTCAATAATTCCCTCAATATGGTCACTGTGGAAAAAAAAAAGGAAAAAGACGCATGTCACTCACGATCTCCTGCAATCACACACCACAATCTGCAGGCTCACTGTTAGGAGCGCCTGTCTCAATGCACTACATTCGTAGAAATACTTCAGTGTACCACTAGATGTCTTCTGTCTTGCAGCAACATCGATGGTTTTATGCTAAACGCCAGGAACTTCGAAACAAAATTAATAAAACAGTGGTTTCAGGCAGAAACCACTGCTACTAAAACGGTGAAATAAAAATATGGGAAGCAAAGAACTTTTAGTTTACAGTATCGAAGGTGGAGCAGAGCTTGTAGCTTTCAGGGTATCCATTTTAGAGCCAATGATTAATAGACGTCTTTTGCTTCGAGTGATCGTTCCTGCCACAACACTGAAAACTGACGATTCCTGTTGGGACGCCTGTATACTCTGGAAGCCACTTCACAATATGTAGCGGAGAGTACTTTGTGCACCAGTGTACGCTCTCGGAACTTTAACAGTAAACCACACCATGGTACTGAACAACTCTCTTGCTCCATCCGCCACTGGAGATGGCTGAGAATTCCTGTGACGCATTCACGCTTACAAAATAAAGCTGAACGAAACGTGCTGCTGCCGGCCGGTGTGGCCGAGCGGTTCTAGGCACTTCAGTCTGCAACCGCGCGACCGCTACGGTCGCAGGTTCGATTCCTGCCTCGGGCATGGATGTGTGTGTTGTCCTTAGGTTAGTTAGGTTTAAGTAGTTCTAAGTTCTAGGGGACTTAAGGCCGATCTCAGATGTTAAGTCCCATAGTGCTCAGAGCCATTAGAACCATTTATTGAAACGTGCTGCTCTTCCTTGGATCTTCTTCTCTATTTCCTCTGCCAGTCCTGTCTGGTACGGATTTCTAGACTGACGGGCAGTATTCAAGTATTGGCCGAACGAGTGTTTTGAAAGATACATCTTCTATTATTGGACAACACTTTCTAAGGATTCTTCGAGTGACTCTCAGTCTGGCTTCTGCTCTTCCCGTGATTATTTCTATATGGCCAGTCCAATTCACGTCGCTACGTACGCAAATTCCTAAGTACTTTACGGAAGTAACTGCCTCTCGCGATTCTTCTGCAATCGTGTAATCGTACAGAGCGTCTCAAAAGTTAACATTTAAAATGGCACTATTTCACGGAATAATGGAGGCAGGGAGGTAAAAGTTGACATACTTGAGTGAAATGACATGGAGTTTTATTGAAACAAAAAACTAGTACAAAAACAACCAACAGATGGAGCTGGACAGAAACACGTTACTGACGCCGGATGAGAATCGTGGACAAAATGAGCTGCAGAGAGAGAGAGAGAGAGAGAGAGAGAGAGAGAGAGAGAGAGAGGGGGGGGGGGCGGCCGCTGTGACCGAGCGGTTCTAGGCGCTTCAGTCCGGAACCGCGCTGCTGCTACGGTCGCAGGTTCGAATTCTGCCTCGGCCATGGATGTGTGTGATGTCCTTAGGTTAGTTAGGTTTAAGTAGTTCTAAGTCTAGGGGACTTAGAGCCATTTGAACCATGTTGAGCCATTCAAATCTATACTCAATGTTAACGATTATCTCTTCTTCAGAAAAGCTTTTCTTGTTATTGCTAGTTTACATTTTATATCCTCCCTACTTCAGCCATCATCAGTTATTTTGCTTCATTTCCTGATGATCAGCTTCTTGCAGTAAAATAAATGCTGCATCTGCGACGACTGCTAAACCATCTCCTTCCCTCATAATATCGGCCGGTGAAGCTGTAACTGAAACCCTAATTTATAACAACAACAAAACGTGAGCAACGTCGGCAAGTTATCAGAGCCAACAGCGGTTCCACGTGGACGAATCCCTTGGCCCCAAGTCCATCGTCTGGAGCGGACGGGAAGCCGAAACCCGAAGCATTGGCGACAAACGTTCGGCCGAATCCAGTCTCTGTCGTTCGTTAGCCTTCGTCGGCCTAGTGTGTATCCGGTTTTAGGGCGAAACAAAACGTGAACTTCTCACAAAAAACAACGAAGAACCTGCTGAGTAATTTTCCTTATATACAGAATGTGGATTGTGTTGCTCCTTCGTCGGTTGTGCAGTTGCGCTGAGCCGTTAATCATTTGCATATCCACGCACGTAATACACTTTATGCACAGTTTGTCGTTGGTTACATGCTGCCTTCATGGAGTTCGATTTTAATAGCCCGCTTAATACTACGAAAGGCTTCATATAAATCAATTGGCATTATTTTCTGAATGTCTTTAGTTTCGTTTGCTAATTATTTACGTTTCTGCATCATATCTTGAGTTATACAAAATCTTGGGATGCTTTTACAACTCTGTCGCTGTTGTTAGTTTCTGTTTTGTCTTCTATGTAGTTTTAATATTTGTAATTGTTTCACTCATCGTATTTCCATGGGATCTGGTCATGAACATTATTTTCTCGTTTACGAGGTGTGTTCAAAAAATATCGGGAATTTTGTAATTTTGCGGATTGTATTTGTCCGATTTGTATGATGTTTTGTTGTTGTGATGGTAAAAATGTCTGAAACCAGTCTATACACGGATAGCCATATGATATGTTTAGTCTCTCGTCAGTTGTCAAGAAGGTTACATGTGTTTGCTAAAGAGTGGCGATTACTGACTTGTTTCAAAAATGGACGAAGGAAATTGTATTAAATTTCGCTATAAAAATGGAATAAAATGTAACGAAGTCTTAGAAATGTCGAATAATGCATCTGGCGAATCCACTGTGAGTAAATCAGGGGTTTATGGTTGATGCAAGCGTTTCCAAGATGGCCGTGAAGAAGTTGAAGGTGTCGATGATTCCGTGTGGTTCAATTGGCTCTGAGCACTATGGGACTTAACATCTGAGGTCATCAGTCCCCTAGGACTTAGAACTACTTAAAAACTAAGGACATCCCAAGGACAACACACACATCCATGCCCTAGGCAGGAATCGAATCTGCGACCGTAGCGGTCGCGCGGTTGCAGACTGAAGCGCCTAGAACCGCTCGGCCACACCGGCCGGCAGCAGCACGTTTCGTTCAGCTTTATTTTGTAAGCGTGAATGCGTCACAGGAATTCTCAGCCATCTCCAGTGGCAGATGGAGCAAGAGAGTTGTTCAGTACCATGGTGTGGTTTACTGTTAAAGTTCCGAGAGCGTACACTGGTGCACAAAGTACTCTCCGCTACATATTGTGAAGTGGCTTCCAGAGTATACAGGCGTCCCAACAGGAATCGTCAGTTTTCAGTGTCGTGGCAGGAACGATCACATCCATGCCCGAGCAGGATTCGAACCTGCGACCGTAGCGGTCGCGCGGTTCCAGACTGAAGCGCCTAGAACCGCTCTCCCACACCGGCCGGCGCCGCAGCACATCAGCAACCGGTAACAACATGTAAAAAATGAAAGAAATGATTATGAACGATCGTCAGTTCACAGTGAGAGAAGTTCGTGATGATGTTGGAATATCAACTGGGTCGTGCTTTAACATCCTTTTGGATGTTTTGAGTATGAAACTGTAACACATCGTGTTACGAACCCTCCCAAGAAAGTGGCGTGCAGTGATGAGCGCGTGGGCTACCGTGCAAGGACAGAAACAAGGGATGAATCGACAACTAATTAATGAATGTGAAATCAGGTGACAAATTCGGCCGGCCGCGGTGGCCGAGTGGTTCTAGGCGCTACAGTCTGGAACCGCGGGACCGCGATGGTCGCAGGTTCGAATCCTGCCTCGGGCATGGATGTGTGTGATGTTCTTAGGTTGGTTAGGTTTAAGTAGTTCTAAGTTTTAGGGGACTGACGACCTCAGAAATTAAGTCCCATAGTGCTCAGAGCCATTTGAACCATTTTTGACAAATTCGGGAGGTTTTCACGAGGAACAAACCTCTGCTCTATCCATGATTTGCATATGAATTTTATTTAGAAGTATCTAAAGATTCAATCGTGAATTAGAGCAGCTAAATAATAATAGAAACGAAAGAAACCTTGAAATAGTAATTCGTACAGAGGAACCGAGATCTGTAAACAGAACGGCTGCCGTCATTGTAAGAGGAATTATTAAATTATTCAAAATGATGGCGGCTGTTAAAAAGATTCAACTTCAAGCGGAGTGTCTTCTTCGTCTTGAGACACGCACGAACACAGGACATCGCGCCGTCCCAGCGGCCGAGGCTGGGACAAAAAGGAAGCGGCCAGGACTATGGCTCAGCAGGCGACAGCTAGCCACTTGACCATTCAACAGGGTGGCATGGGAACAATTTTTTTTTACCTGTAGACACACTAATGTGAGTGCCGACCACCTAAGAAAACCGCTGAGCATCGTCGCTACAACCCATTCTGGACCGCCTTTTTGATTGATTCACCAGCTACTGTCTCGCCCGCGACCGCTAGTTGCCCATACGTACGCTCCGCCATGCGTCGGTAAAGCTTAACGGTTCGTGACTTTGGGCACAGGCTTGTAATGATGCTCGGATTCGAGCGCCATTTCTGTCATTTGGCGATCGCGAGTATTTCGTGACACTTCAGGAGAACAGCAGTGCCAGCGTGGGGTAAGGTTCATCAAATTCTGCCCCTCCGCCCCCCCACACACACACTTCACACAATTTTGCTACCGAAACCTTGATCTTTTGGTTCAGGATACTCACTCTGAAGTATTCTTAACTCTTTTGTTACCGAAACTGTTCTGGCATAATCACAAACGTCGGAACGAAGATGCGGAAGGCAAGACCAGAGAAGGCAGTGAGGAAACGGCGACCAATGGTACGTGGAATTGGACTGCGCCGCGCCAGGCGCGCTCCGTGCAAGACGCGAATAAAAGCGACGCTCCTGGTAGCCTCGGCCCTCATATCGGCCCGAGTCTGCAACGTGGTTAGTGCTACGCTGTCAGATTGTCGAGATACGTATCAAGTCTTTTCTTGGACTCTGTGTATAGCAAGAACTGTACTGTTTTCATGTCGCCTGTCGCTAGCGATATTTGCTAAAGTCAAGTTAAGTATTGTCAATTTGCTTTCTGGAAATAAAACTGCAAATGTTATTTGTTTGAACTGTTGTATAGCATTCCGAGAGCGCAACATCCTCCAGGCACTCTATTAGCGACGAGTGGGCAGGACCCCACAGAAACCTTGATCTAGTAGTTTAGGATACTCACTCTGAAGTATTCTATGCTCAATTTTTGTAGCTATAGGTGAGTGCTATTTCTACATGTATCTCTGTGAATGTGTCTACGTCAGTGGAGGCAGCCCTCTGTTCAGGGTACGTTGTTCTGTGCTAACTTTAGAATATCTGTCTTTGTGCTCGTTTCTAAATCTTTTATTTGTGTTGCGATTTCTACCATCTTCCGCTAATATCCATTCAAATCAGTGGCTCCCTGCAAATAGGATCGTATTCCATGCTTTCCTACAGTCTGATACTGGGCGGAATAACAACATGAAATCTCGATGTTTATCTCGCCCACTTACTGGGCCAGCTCTTTTCATCCAGGCAGCTTGGGACACAAGAACTGTGGCCGTCAGTTTAGGTGTTGTAGCGCAAAACGTGTGGCAGCAAAATTTGTGCCAAAGGTGTTAAATTCGAGCAAAAACCGCGGCAAAATGGAACTGCTCAGGAGTCTCTAAACGTTACCAACAACGACGCAGTACTATTGATACATGTCATAACAGGTGACGAAAGATGGGTTGTCCCAGTGGAGGTATTCTGGGTTGCCAAGACCGAGAAAGTTCAGCAAATGCGGTCAGTTGTATAGGTTCTGACCACTGATTTCTTCGATTTTAACGACATAGTACTTGCCAAAAGGTGAAAATATCAATAAGGAGTACTATGTACAAGTTCATCACCGCTTGCGGGAAGAAATCAGAAAAAAGCCCCGATCTGTAGCGAAACAATTTATGGATTGTGCACCACGAAAATACACCTGCTCACTCTTCACTGCTTGCTCGTGAATTACTCGCGAAAAGTAACACTGTAAGTAACATTCGCCAGATATGGCCGCATGTGACTTTTTCTGTTCCCAAAAATAAAGAGAACCTCAAAGGGCAGCCGCTTTACAAGCTTAGAGAGGATTAAAAGCGCATCACTGAAACAACTAACTGCTATCCCAAAGATCGAGGTCCAGAAATGTTTCGGGGACTGGAAGCAGTGTATAATATCGAATGGAAACTACTTGGATGGGGATAACATTAATGTACATTAATAAATAGAATTATTTACAAATAGTAAAAATTCCCGTTAATTTTTGGACAGACGTCGTATGCGTTAGAAACCTACACAGTTGTATTGATGCCGAGTAAATGTCCTTAGAAGTGCTGATGCGGTATGACTGCTGTGTACAAGCGGGATAATGAAGACTGCGGTTACCCTTCACCTAGAAGTACTTACCTACGTGTTCCAAAAGCGGTGGCTATAACCCTGTCACAATCATTAACAGACGTTTTAATAACGTCTGCTGCCAAATGATCAGAGAAATCGATTATAAATGCAGCGAATTCGACCCTGGTGGCCCGGTGATCCATCAACTGCTGTCGAGCTAGTGACAGTCCAATGGGGAATGGGTTTATTAGTTTGTCTGAGGAGAACGGCGAGTGGGAAGCTGAGTCTGTCGTTGATGCATATTAATGAGACGTATGTCTGCTGGTGCAATGCTTGACTTCCAGTCGACGAAATAGCTGCAGAGTCCTGTGGAACTAGTGTAAGAGGTGTAAGAGGGTGAATTGTATCTTCCGCTCTTCAAGTCACGAAGTTACTAAAAATTCACTGCCGCCGTTCATGTGCACCACAACCACAGCGGAGCGGGAGTCGTGTGTGTGTGTGTGTGTGTGTGTGACGTCAGTGAAGAAAACAGTCGGCGGACTCTGATAAACTTGCTGCACTCCTACTACTTATGAAATAGTTTTGATCTGTTGTAGGACACGACAACATATTCTCAGCTCAAATATAATGAAGTACTATTATCTCGAACAGAAACACCTAATAAGGATTCCGACAACATCGATCATGTGGAACCAAATTTGAGCATTTCTCATATGCTATGAAGCCACGGATCACGGAAATCAGATGGATACAATATTTCTTGGCTTTCGAAAAGGCATTTCATTTGGTACCATACCGACGTTTATCGACCAAGCTATTATTATACGGAGTACAACAAAATTTGCCGGCCGCTGTGGCTGAGCGGTTCTAGGCGCTTCAGTCCGGAACCCCGCTTCTGCAACGGTCGCAGGTTCGAATCCTGCCTCGGGCATGGATGTGTGTGATGTCCTTAGGTTAGTTAGGTTTAAGTAGTTCTAAGTCTAGGGGGCTGAAGACCTCAGATGTTAAGTCCCATAGTGCTTAGAGCCATTTGAACCATTTTTTTGAAAAAAATTTCTGACTCGGTCGAGGATTTGGTAGGTAGGACGCAGAAATATTATGGAAAGACTGCAGAAGTGGAAGTGGAAGTAGAAGTAGCTTCTGTCGTGGCCCTCGTAAGGGTATAGGGACCCTTGTTGTTCATCTTGTTTATTAGACTTTGTAGACAATATTAATTGTAGCCTCATATTTTTCAGATATTGCAGTTCTCCATAATGAAGTAGCGTCTGAATAACGCTGTGTGTTATCATATTCCTCTTTCCATTCCTCCACCTGTTTCTCATCGCCCATTCCTGTTAGTACTCATAATTGAGAACCTAATTCTCCGTAAACTCTGATTAGTGTTGTATCATGTACGAATATAATCTGCGTGTGTCGTTTTTTTTTACCTGTATAATTGTCATTTTTGTTTTCTAGATGTAGTATAACATACTTACCATTATAAAATATGTAGATCACTTGGCTAATCTGCATGTACATCTACATCTATACTCCACAAGCCATCTATCGTTGTGCGCCGGAATTACGTTGTGTACCAGTGTCCCCCCCACCCCCACCCCGTCCATCTGTTCCAGCTGCGTTTGGTTCGCGGTCAGAAAGATTGCTGGTAAATCTTGTGGACTGGAATATCTCTAATTTTATCTTCATGGCCTTTTCGCGAGATATGCGTAGGAGGAAGCAATATATTGGTTGACTCTTTTAGGAATGTAAGCTCTCGGAACGTTAACAACAGACCACATCGTGCTGCAGAATGTCCGTTAGACGAAAGAGGGGGGGGGGGGGGGCTGATGTACTAATACTGCCAGGTTAAATAAATAAATAAAGCTGCAGATATGTCAATCACATCTTAATGAGTTTTGAAAATGGTGCAGAGATTGGCAACTCGCTGTAAATATACAGAAATATAAAATTTTGCTCTTCACAAAACGAAAACAAATGTAATATCCTACGACCACAATATAAATGAGCTACAGTTAGAGTCAGTCGACTCATACAAACACCTGGGCATTAAAAATTGTCATGCCATGAAACGGAATATCTTTGCATACTTCTGGTCATTGTCAGGATACTGCGAAAATGCAGACAGCTAAGAAGAAGGATTAAAAATCATTTGTGGGTCCCATCTTGAAGTACTGCTCAAGTGATGGGACCCATATCAAATAGAATTTACAGGCGATACTGAATGTATATCAAGAACAGCTGTACCAATGGCCACTGGTTTGTCTGACTCGCGGAAGGTCGTCATGGAAATGTTGAAATACCAGAGTTGGTTGACTCCTGAACACAGACTGCAGTTAGCGCGCGAAAGCGTACTTACAAAATTTCAAGAACCAGTATTAAATGAAGAATCTAAAGACAGCCTTCATCCCACTACGTATCGCTCCCGTAGAGACCGTGACGTCTAGGTTACAGCACCCAGAGAGGCATTTAAGCACCCCTTCTTCCCGCGCTTCATACGCCATTGGAACGGGAAGGAACTCATACATGTGATGCGATGTGAAGTATCCTCTGCCATGCTCTTCACAGTGGTTTGCAGAAATTTGCATGTAGATTTACATACATATTAGAACCGAAAGAGCCTCATTTACACTCGCAGATAACGTCACAATTATTGCATCCCTGTCCGCCCCCATTACCTGAGTGGTCAGAGCTGCGGAATGCCACGCCAAGGGGCCCGGGAGATTTTCTCCATTCAGGGACTGGGTGTTGTGTTGTGGCGTCGAATGCAGTAAGTACTTGCCCTCGGCGGCCGAACTTCCCCGAATGGGGGACTCCCGGCCCACAATGCCGTACGCTCATTTCCACTGAATCCCTGCTTACAAACCTATAGCAATCTGATTGCACTATGATTCCTGATCTGACTACTGCACCAGAGATTATACATCACAAGCAGCCTCGTCTTAATCTCGTGACTGGTTCCATGCACCGTCCTTAAGACGTATAATCGAGCGAGGTCGCGCGGTAGTTAGCGCTTTAATACCGTCACTCGTCGTAAGACGGACTAACAAGATAACAAGAATGTGTCCTCGTTACGAGCCTCTTATATGATGGAACAATGAAAATGTGCTCTCACTACAAGGCGCTTCATATGAGGAACCACTATGATGCTCCTTGTATGATAGAACAGTGAAAACTTACTCTAACTACAAGGCCTGTCAAATGACTAAGCAGTGAAAAAATGCTGTCAGTACGAAACCTGTCATATTACAGACCACTGAAAGTGTGCCCTCATTTAAAGCCCCTCATGTGACGGAACAGTGAACATGTGCCTTCAATATGAGGCCCATAATATGATAGAACAGTAAAAGAGTGTTCTCACCACAATGACCATCATATAAGGATCACTGGAAGTGCAACCTCACTTTTAGGTTCATCATTCGTCAGAGCAGTGAAAGTGTGCTCTCACTATCAGGCTGGCTATACGAGTTAATATTAAAACTGTACCCACTTTGAAGAGCCTCATGTGACAATACACAAGCAGCATGTGTGTGTATGTGCAGGATCTCCTCCTAAACCCATGGATCAATTTCAACTAAATTTGGCACACAAATAATATATCATGAGTATCAGCACTCTAGGGATTAGAAACTCCTAGGTCAAATAGGAGTCCAACTATGGGCAAAAGAAAGAAGGAGTAAAAAAAAAAACCGTTTTTCAGCCTTCGGTAAGTAGGCTGCCCTGCATGCCAAGCAAGTTGTGTGGAAGTAGCATCGGCCTACTTCATCGACCTGTTTTGTAGAGACTACATGTGCAGATGGTTGTGGATGGGGGAACGTTGGCATCGATAAAGGATGGGATGAACGGAGAGGTGGGGGGGGGGGGGCAGGGCGAGATGGACAGAGAGAGAGAGAGAGAGAGAGAGAGACAGAGAGAGAGAGAGAGAGAGAGAGAGAGAGAGAGGGGGGGGAGGATGATATGGATAGAGAGAGTGCGTAGGAGAAGGAGATGGACAGATAGACGTGAGGAGGGGACAGACGGAGAGAGGGGAGGAAGGGATGTGCAGAGGGGTGGTCCGAGAGAGGGGGAGAAGTAGATGGACAGAGAGGGGGGAAGGACATAGAGAGAGGCAGGGGAAAGGAAGATATGGTCGGAGAGAGGGGGTGGAGGAGATGAACGAACAGAGGGATAGGTGGAGGTAAAGAGCTAAAGTGGGGAGATGGACAGATAGAAGTGGCAGGACGAGGTTAAGACACTGTAGTCACTGGAGGTATTCCATAAAGCTGGAACACAGTATGTATCCCAAAAACTTACTACAAATCGACGTCAGTGACATAGGTCCACAATGCAATGTTGTGTATTGGTATGTGCAACTTTCCAGGAACGACTCTTTCGTCGAACGGGTGTTTGTATATGGTTTCTAAAAAAGGACCTATTTCATCAGCATACTCTGAAAGGGACCTAACTGGCAGACAATCTGGACTGGCAGAATTCCCTCTATCAACTGACTGGCGCAGATAGAGTGTGTTGTGGTTGGGGATGATCAGTTTACAACAATCGATGTGTAGGCTGAGGCATGATTCCGGCAGCGATGAGGAGTTGGCTGCTCGACATGCAGACGGGACGCCAGCTGCTTACAGAGGGACCAGCCGTCGCGAGGATGGCAGCTCTCGACAGCTGGCGCGGCTGAAGATGACCTTCGCCAACGTCTCGCGGTTCCGCTGCCTGGGTTTCTGTGAGCAGCGTGCGGAATCATTCACCAGTGGCACGCGCCGACGTTCAAAGCTGGCAACTCTGAATTCGACACAATGACTGCCTCTCCCGTTGCTGACGTGTGGGACGCGGCTCATATCGTTCTTTTATTTGAGATAACGAGCCGGTCATAGGAATTACATACTTTGTTTGTAGTCTATGTGACTCCCTTAAGTCTCAAAGACAACGTCTAACGGATAGCCCTTTTCACGCGATATGCTGCGAAGCATAAGTGGAGTCACCGACAGGAGCGCATTAAAAATGTCCATTTTGAGTTCTGCAATTGTTTTCCGGCAAGGACGCACATACACAAGATTTTTCACATAACACCATAAAAAGACATCCATGGGTATAAGAAGGTATATTTTCAGAAGATGGTGCCCCACGGATCATAAACATGTGAAAAATATCGTGATTACCGCATCGAGCTGCGCGATAAAATTCTTTATTTAACAGCTATAGATCTGGAAGGTGTTGCATTAAAAATGTGCGAACCTCCATTCACAAAGTACTGCATCTTACTGAAAGATGTAAGATGTAATGTATAACTTGCACCTTTAATTCTTATCTATTTTTACTCTTAATTACAGCTCTGATGTAGACAGTTTCGAAACATCGTTACAAATAATAAATCAAGTGATCTATACCTGTTAATAAGTGACGCTAGTTGTACCCCTTCTAGATAAAAAAAATCAGTCAAGTACTTAAATGTGGATGATGCAATTGGACAACTTTCTCACGTTGATACTTTGTGTCCTGTAATGCTGGTCGCATTACAGAAGAGCAGAAAATGAATTACACGATGCGGTAATACAAGAAAACGTAGTAGTTGCGTTGGGAAAGTAACAGATCTCCAAACGCTAATAGAAGGCACTGACGCTCAAATCGTTATAGGGACTGAAAGCTGGCAAACACCGGAGATAAGTTCAGCTGAAATTTTTGCGGGGGTCCTAACGGTGTTAAGGAAGGATAGGCTAAACGCAGTTGGTGGTGGCGTCTTTATTGCTATTAGAAGTTGTTTATCTTGTAGCGAAACTGAAGTAGATAGTTCTTGTGAGCTAGTACGAATAGAGGTCATTCTTGGCAACCACAATAAAATAATAATTGGATCCTTTTACCGACCTCTCAACTCCGATGGTACAGTTGCTGAAAGGTTCAAAGAAAACGTGAATCTAATTTCAGACACGTATCCGACTCATGCAATTGGTGGTGACTTCCATTTACTCTCGATATGCTGGCGAAAATACGTGTTTAAATCCGAAGGTACGCATATATTATCATCCGAAATTGTGCTAAACGCATCCTCTGAAAACTACACTCCTGGAAATGGAAAAAAGAACACATTGACACCGGTGTGACAGACCCACCATACTTGCTCCGGACACTGCGAGAGGGCTGTACAAGCAATGATCACACGCACGGCACAGCGGACACACCAGGAACCGCGGTGTTGGCCGTCGAATGGCGCTAGCTGCGCAGCATTTGGGCACCGCCGCCGTCAGTCTCAGCCAGTTTGCCGTGGCATACGGAGCTCCATCGCAGTCTTTAACACTGGTAGCATGCCGCGACAGCGTGGACGTGAACCGTATGTGCAGTTGACGGACTTTGAGCGAGGGCGTATAGTGGGCATGCGGGAGGCCGGGTGGACGTACCGCCGAATTGCTCAACACGTGGGGCGTGAGGTCTCCACAGTACATCGATGTTGTCGCCAGTGGTCGGCGGAAGGTGCACGTGCCCGTCGACCTGGGATCGGACCGCAGCGACGCACGGATGCACGCCAAGACCGTAGGATCCTACGCAGTGCCGTAGGGGACCGCACCGCCACTTCCCAACAAATTAGGGACACTGTTGCTCCTGGGGTATCGGTGAGGACCATTCGCAACTGTCTCCATGAAGCTGGGCTACGGTCCCGCACACCATTAGGCCGTCTTCCGGTCACGCCCCAACATCGTGCAGCCCGCCTCCAGTGGTGTCGCGACAGGCGTGAATGGAGGGACGAATGGAGACGTGTCGTCTTCAGCGATGAGAGTCGCTTCTGCCTTGGTGCCAATGATGGTCGTATGCGTGTTTGACGCCGTGCAGGTGAGCGCCACAATCAGGACTGCATACGACAGAGGCACACAGGGCCAACACTCGGCATCATGGTGTGGGGAGCGATCTCCTACACTGGCCGTACACCACTGGTGATCGTCGAGGGGACAATGAATAGTGCACGGTACATCCAAACTGTCATCGAACCCATCGTTCTACCATTCCTAGACCGGCAAGGGAACTTGCTGTTCCAACAGGACAATGCACGTCCGCATGTATCCCGTGCCACCCAACGTGCTCTAGAAGGTGTAAGTCAACTACCCTGGCCAGCAAGATCTCCGGATCTGTCCCCCATTGAGCATGTTTGGGACTGGATGAAGCGTCGTCTCACGCGGTCTGCACGTCCAGCACGAACGCTGGTCCAACTGAGGCGCCAGGTGGAAATGGCATGGCAAGCCGTTCCACAGGACTACATCCAGCATCTCTACGATCGTCTCCATGGGAGAATAGCAGCCTGCATTGCTGCGAAAGGTGGATATACACTGTACTAGTGCCGACATTGTGCATCCTCTGTTGCCTGTGTCCATATGCCTGTGGTTCTGTCAGTGTGATCATGTGATGTATCTGACCCCAGGAATGTGTCAATAAAGTTTCCCCTTCCTGGGACAATGAATTCACGGTGTTCTTATTTCAATTTCCAGGAGTGTATTTCGAGCAGTTAGTTAATGAGTCCACTCGTATAGTAAACGGTTGTGAAAACACACTTGATCTCTTAGCAACAAAAACAGATCAAATTTAATTTGACGCCTTTCTGAGACAGACGAAAATGCATGCCAAATTTAAACGAACGCAAAATCTCCAAGATTGGCGATCTTTTACAGAAGCTCTAAATTTAGCGCGGACTTCACTGCGAGTGGTTATAGTAGTTTTACAACGAAACTTTTGCCTCGAAACCTAGCACCAAATCCAAAGAGAATGTGGTCGTATGTAAAATATACTAGCGGCAAGACACAATCAATGCCTCCTCTGCGCTACAGCAATGGAGATACTATCGATGACAGTGCAGAGTTACTAAACACAACCTCCCGAAATTCCTTCACAAAAGAAGACGAAGTAAGTATTCCAGATTTCAAACCAAGAACAGTTGCTAACAAGAGTAATTTAGAGCTAGATATCCTCTGAGTAGTGAAGTAACTTAAATCACTTAATAGAAGCAAGTCTTCCGGTCCAGATTGTATACCAATTGGGTTTCTTTCAGAGTACGCTGATGAAATAGCTGCATACTTAACAAAAATACACAACCGCTTGCTTGACGAAAGATCCATACCCAAAGACTGTACATTTGCACAGGTACACCAATATTTAAGAAAGGCAATAGGAGTATTTCACTAAATTATGGGCGCATATCTTCAACGTCGATATGCAGTAGGATTTTGGAACATACAGGGTGTTACAAAAAGGTACGGCCAAACTTTCAGGAAACATTCCTCACACACAAAGAAAGAAAATATGTTATGTGGACATGTGTCCGGGAACGCTTACTTTCCATGTTAGAGCTCATTTTATTACTTCTCTTCAAATCACATTAATCATGGAATGGAAACACACAGCAACAGAACGTACCAGCGTGACTTCAAACACTTTGTTACAGGAAATGTTCGAAATGTCCTCCGTTAGCGAGGATACATGCATCCACCCTCCGTCGCATGGAATCCCTGATGCGCTGATGCAGCCCTGGAGAATGGCGTATTGTATCAGAGCCGCCCACAATACGAGCACGAAGACTCTCTACATTTGGTACCGGGGTTGCGTAGACAAGAGCTTTCAAATGCTCCCGTAAATGAAAGTCAAGAGGGTTGAGGTCAGGAGAGCGTGGAGGCCATGGAATTGGTCCGCCTCCTACCAATCCATCGGTCACCGAATCTGTTGTAGAGAAGCGTACGAACACTTCGACTGAAATGTGCAGGAGCTCCATCGTGCATGAACCACATGTTGTGTCGTACTTGTAAAGGCACATGTTCTAGCAGCACAGGTAGAGTATCCCGTACGAAATCATGATAACGTGCTCCATTGAGCGTAGGTGGACGAAACTAAAATGAGCTCTAACATGGAAATTAAGCGTTTCCGGACACGTGTCCACATAACATCTTTTCTTTATTTGTGTGTGAGGAATGTTTCCTGAAAGTTTGGCCGTACCTTTTTGTAACACCCTGTATATTGTGTTCGAACATTATGAATTACCTCGAGGACAACGGTCTATTGACACACAGTCAACACGGATTCAGAATACATCGTTCTTGTGAAACACAGTTAGCTCTTTACTCATATCAAGTGTTCACTATTGACAAGAATTTCAAATTGATTCCGTATTTCTAGATTTTCAGAACGCTTTTGACACTGTACCTCACAAGAGGCTTGTAATCAAATTCCGTGCTTATGGAATATGTTGTGCGACTGGATTAGCGATTTACTGTCAGAGAGGTCACAGTTCGTAGTAATTAACGGAAAGTCATCCAGGAAAGCAAAAGTGATTTCTGGCGTTCCCCAAGATAGTTTTATAGACTCTCTGCTGTTGCTTATCTATTAAAAACGATTTAGGCCACAATTTGAGTAGCCGTCCTAGGTTGTTTGCAGATTATGCTGTCGTTTATCGTATAATAAAGTCATCGGAAGATAAAAACAAATTGCGAAACGATTTAGAAAAAAATATCTGTATGGTGTGAAAATTGGCAAATTGACTGTAAATAATGAAAAGTGTGAGGTGATTCACATGACGCTAAAAGCAATCCGTTAAACTTCGGTTGCATGATAAATCAATCAAATCTAGAGGCCCTAAATTCAACAAAATACCTAGGAATTGCAGTTACGAACAACTTAAATGGGAAAGACTGCATAGAAAATGTTGTGGGGAAGGCGAACCAAAGGCTGCGATTTATTGGCAGAACACTTAGAAGGTGCAACAGGTCTACCAAAGAGACTTCCTACACTACGTTTGTCCGTTTTCTTTTGGAATACTGCTGCGCGATGTGAAATCCTTACTAGATTGGATTAACGGAGTACATCGAGAAAGTTCAAAGAAGAGCAGCACGCTTGGTATTATCGCGAAATAGAGGATTTGGGGTTAACATCATTAAAACAAAAGCGTTTCTCGTTGCGGTGGGATCTGCTCACGAAATTTCAATCATCAACTTTCTACTCCGAATGCGAAAATATTTTGTTGATGCCCACTTACATAGGGAGAAATGATCTTCATAATGGAATAAAGGAAATCAGAGCTTGCAGGGAAAGATGTAAGTGTTCGTTTTCATGCGCGCTGTTTGAGAGTTTAATAATATAGTAGAGTGTTATTGTAACGTGGTTCGATGAACCATCTGCCAGGCAGAGTATCCACGTAAATGTAGATGTACTGAGTTCCTAGTCAGAAGTATCAAGTTTTAAATAACAGTCTGGCTACACTCATTTGGCTAAGAGTTTTCTTTACTAAGTGTAGGGAGATACTGGATTCACTCCTTACTCTGTCCGCAGCTCGCAGTTGCTACCTCTGGATCACGGGGTTACGAGTTCGATTCTCGGCCGGGTTGGGGATTTTCTGGGCCCGAGGACCTGGGTGTTTGTGTTGTCCTCATCATTTCATCATCATCCTCACCATTCGTGAGTGTGGCTAGACTGGAATGTGAAAAAAATTGGGACGTTGTACGGGCGCTGATGACCGCGCAGTTGAGCGCCCCACAAACCAATCATCATAATCATCATCATCATCATCATCATCATCACCACTCCTTACGCTAGGCGACGATTGGATTATTTTCCTTTTTCTACTACTCAGTAGCAAGTGATGTTACAGAAAAATCTTTTTGGGACAACTGACTACAGGCTCCCTTTCTTCACGGCGGATCTTTGAAGAACGTGCTGTGCGAAACACTCAATGATTAGATGGGGGAAGATATTTCCTGCTGATCTCAGCATCCAGAAGTCCGAGAATCTCAGAAGGGCAAACTCTCCGAAGACGATACTTTATCAGCAATCTGCATAATTGACTGTGTAGCATGTCCTATCCTATTTTCGCCGAAGGGTGCACAGTAGACATGTTTCCAAATACACTGGTCTGCAAAACTTTAGAACAAAAGAAAGTGCACATTATGTGTCATTGATAAGTAACATAGCTCTATGAAACTTTGGCCATACACAAGAAAACTGCAAAAGTAAAGTACACAAGGTAACTGAAAGAAATTCGCAATGAGCCGTACGAAAATAACACTTTCATTCAAACAACAATTTCACTGAAGTCACAGATATTTATGATGGTCCAGTCGGCAATACAAAAGGCGGGACATGGTTCTTAATACGGTGTGTCATCAAATGGTTCAAATGGCTCTGAGCACTATGGGACTTAACATCTTAGGTCATCAGTCCCTTAGAACTTAGAACTACTTAAACCTAACTAACCTAAGGACATCACACAAATCCATGCCCGAGGCAGGGTTCGAACCTGCGACCTTAGCAGTCCCGCGGTTCCGGACTGCAGCGCCTAGAACCGCATGACCAGCGCGGCCGGCGGTGTGTCATCACCGCGGATCAGGAGGCCAGTACGATCGTCGAATATCTTTTCGTTCCAAGAGCTCCTCCATCTGCGCAGATCGATGCGGTCGCGCATTCACAAAAATGAAGTCAGAGCCGAATGCAAGCCCGAAAGGACGCACGTGGATAAGGAACCCAGCGCCACTACGTCGTTGGCCGGTGGGTGTGCCGTGCTCTACCATCTAGAGATCACTACGCCCATGCGACATTATCCTTCCCAGCACCTTAACATCTGGACCACCAAAATGGTGCTCGACAATGTTTCTGGGTGCACAATGGGTTCCCCCCTCCCGCCGTATGAGGTTATGTGCAGAATTGTCGACCTACATCATTTTGGTGGTCCAAGTGATACAGCGTGGAGATGCATATTGCTGCATGGATGTGCTGACCACCAGATCTTTTGACGCGTACACACAATGCGCGACCTCATCGAAGTGCGAAGATGGAGGAACTCTTGGAACGAGAGCATTTTACGCGAATGAACTGGTCTGCCTGTTCCCCCGACTTGAATCCCATCGAGCACGTGTGAGATGCGTTGGGAAGAGGTATTGCAGCACGTCCAAATGCACCAACAGACCATCTAGCAGTGCCGGCCGGAGTGGCCGAGCGGTTCTAGGCTTTACAGTCTGGAACCGCGCGACCGCTACGGTCGCAGGTTCGAATTCTGCCTCGGGCGTGGATGTGTGTCGTGTTCTTAGGTTAGTTAGGTTTAAGTAGTTCTAAGTTCTAGGGGACTGATGACCTCAGAAGTTAAGTCCCATAGTGCTCAGAGCCAGAGCCATCTAGCAGTTATCAACCACAGCGCTGGGGGAATACCATGTCCTACCACAAGAATTCCTTACCAACCTTGTGTCCAGCGTGGGAGCACGTTGCAGAGCATGAATTGCACACGTAGTGATCGCACACCCCATCAAGAAACATGTCGCGCCATTTGTACTGTAGAGGGGACCTTCATAAATTGCGGTAACTCCAGTGAAATTATTGTCTTTGAATAGACGTGTCAGTTTTGTTCGGCTCATTGTGTTTTTTTTTTTTACTTACCTTCCTGCACTATACTTTAGCAGTTCTTTCTGAAGTATGGTCTAGGTTCATGGAGTTATGTTACCGAGCGAGGTGGCGCAGTGGCTGGCACACTGGACTCGCATTCGGGAGGACGACGGTTCAATCCCGTCTCCGGCCATCCTGATTTAGGTTTTCCGTGATTTCCCTAAATCGCTTCAGACAAATGCCGGGATGGTTCCTTTGAAAGGGCACGGCCGATTTCCTTCCCCATCCTTCCTTCACCCGAGCTTGCGCTCCGTCTCTGATGACCTCGTTGTCGACGGGACATTAAACACTAATCTCCTCCTCCTCCGTGGAGTTATGTTACTTGGCAGTGACACACAACGCGAAGTTTTGCACGCCAGTATATCCGGCCGCAACTACAGCGTGAGCACTTAGCAGTTTCATTGGTATACACCCAAACACTGGTTTTTAAGGTCCCAACGTCATCATATCGCCAGATGTCCCGATTTTCGCGGGACGTCCCGGTTCTTAGGAGTGTCGTGACCAATCCCGCGTAAGTCAAATGTCTCGACGTTTGGGCACTGCTAATAGTTCGAAATATAACGCGTATTCAGTTCAGAAGTGACCGAGTACACGTATGCGTTATATACAAGAAAGAAAGCGGTGCGCGGGACGAGACGATCTGCCGATGAACTAAAGGAACGCGTCAGCAGATGCCCGAACTTTACGTCTCGGAAATACTCAGCCGCGTGGATGTTTTCTAAGTATATGCAGCTACCAGAGGCCGACGATTCCATCATTTCTTGGTCTATCCTGACATTAACAGCGCCAGAATATCTGACTGATATCGCGGCTGAATCCCAAGGATCCGGTTTTCTTACCGGTCGTGCGTGCACAGCCAATCGAAGTGACGGAAAACGTTCGAGGTTGGGCGACGAGAAAAACTACGTTCACAAATAATCTATTAATTACGCATATTAAATCTCAATTATGGATATTTGAACAATTTACTGACATGTTGAAGCACGTCGGAAATTTTTTGTTACTAGCCTGTAGTTGGTAGTTTTGATAAACAGAACAGCATTTCTGATTTTAATTGTACGAGTGTATCAACTTTATACCTAATACATTGTAAGGAATGACTAAAAATTTACATCATTTTTTTAATGTTGCGATTTTTAGTCCCTCAAACCGCCGATTTTTTAAACCACCAGTCGTTATGTTCCAATTTTCTGCAAAGTGGATCTGGTAACATTACGTCGTTATGAATAGACAAAGATGGAGAACTCAAGTGGCCATAATGTGGACCATGTTGGCATTCGTTTTGAAGGATTTAAAGGAAACCCTAGAAAACCGTATAATGCTGAAACAGGTTGGTCAGACGGGAATTTGAACGCAGTTTACCACGAATTCAAATCTTTGTCCCATTGTCAACCATATGGCCCATGAGATCTCCGAAATGCTACCGATTGGTGCCCACATGCTCATAGTTGCACATTGTTCCGTGCAAATGCGTTTGAAAATGAGCTCAAACGGACGTCGGTAAGTGTTCTGCCGTATCCCTTACACACAATTGGCACAGTTCGAGGCCCATTTTCTCATGCAGAGGGAGACGTTTCAGCATGCAGGAGGCGCCTCGAATAGTCCGATATACTAGCATATAAAGTAGGTGGCGACGTGCGGCGAGACAAACGCATGCGCGGAATCCCTCGGCCTTGGACGCCCTCGCACACGTGACTTGAATCTGCCTTCCTGTCGAACAGCAACATTATTGTTCTACTGGAAAAGGACATTTCGCTCACAAGTCGACTAACGACCGTAATGAACGAAGCTTACGCATAAAGAGGCCTTTACAATGGCATTGGCACTATATTATTGGAGCATTTTAGAAGTCTCCGAACAGCTGTATGCGTAGGAAAAAGCAAAGTAAATATTACTAAAGTTATTTAAAGTTCGTCCTTTCATCTGCTAAAAAATGGATATTTGTACCACCATTAAAGTTTTGTTTCGTCGGTTTAATACGTCGTCAGTGGTAGCGCTTTTACTTATCACTAGAAGTGTCGCATGTTGCTAATTTTCCAGGTATTCTGCGATGGGAACTGACGTGTTTGGCCTAATTTCACGGTGTTGTGCAACACTACACATTTCTTGACGTGAAATACAGCGAAATATACCACCAAGATAATTTGATTACCTTCACCTGGGGAAAAAGCAGGCGCGTTTCGTTAGGAAAACGTAAACAAACATTAGTAATGCTATATTTCGTTGTATTTAACGTCAAGAACTGTGTTATGCTGCACACCAACGTGAAATCAGGGCAAAAACATCAGTGCCCACCGCATTATGACTGGTAAATTTGGAAGTATGAGACTCTGCTAGACGAAAGCGGAAATCAGAAAAAAATTCTACCACTGACAATGTTTTAAGTCTACTAAACGAAACGCATATGGAGATGTAAATATAGATTTTTTAAAAGATTTAATAACTGTAAAGCAACAACGGACACTATGGTCTCATATATAATAGTGATTGCTTATGGATCAGTGACTGGATGCATACCTTTCAATTGAGCATCTTAAGAAAGTAAAGAATGATAGAACCCACTTATCTACGCGCGAAAATTTCAGTGGCCGACCAGGATTCGATCCCACGACCTTTCGGTTTCCAAGCACACGCTTTAATACTAGACCGCCAGGGGCCCGACAGCCACACAAATGAAGAAAGTAAAAATTCTGCATGCATAGTTATTTCCACGCATTTGGTCACTTTTGTGTTGTGTGAAACTGTCTTGACAGCGTGTTTTCACGATGTTCAGATGGTTCAAATGGCTCTTAGCACTAAGAGACCTAACATCTGAGGTCATCAGCCCCTAGACTTAGAACAACATAAACCTAACAAACCTAAGAATATCACACACTTCCATGCCCGAGGCAGGATTCGAACCTGCGACCGTAGCAGCCTCGCGGCGCCGGACTGAAGCGCCTAGAACCGCTCGACCACAGCTGCCGGCAAGAAGATAGTAATAAACTCTATACACTTTGGCAAAAGTAAATTGTAGCCAATGGAGATTATATTGATGGTTAAGTTAGGTATATGAAATATCGCTTTTGGGTTGCTGAAGAGCAAGCGTAGTTCGTGAAAGACCTCTTCACTCTCCATATGTTACTATGTGGTGCGCCGAAGCAACAACGGACACTATGGCCTCATACATACAGATTCCGTGGCCGACCTGGTGGTGTAACTGGACCTTTTTTTTATGAGGGCGACTTGTACACATGTTGAATACTTTCTTTCTGCAACACAGCGCAAATGCAGGCTTGGCAGTTGTGACAAACATTTTTCCTGGAGCCCTCATTTTGGGGACGTGCAGGGACCACACAGATCACCAGACTTGTCCACTGGTAACTAATTTTGTGGGGTTTTTGAAAGAGCGTATCTGTTATCTGACATGAAAGCTTAATGCAGTTGAAAGCTGCCAGTTAAGAGGAAGTGGGTTTGATTGACCAATGCTAATTGGACAGAGCCGTGATTAGTTTTGGACAAAGATGAAAATTGAATTCGAGAAAAATAGCCGCTACTTGGAAGACGTAATATACCGTAAATGACCATGTAAATGGCTCTGAGCACTATGGGACTTAACATCTATGGTCATCAGTCCCCTAGAACTTAGAACTACTTAAACCTAACTAACCTAAGGACATCACACGACACCCAGTCATCACGACGCAGAGAAAATCCCTGACCATGTAAATCAAACCGGAGAAGTTAACATTTGATTCTGCAAAAGTGGTTTTTTTTTCTTCATTTGCAAACTGTACGTTTCCCGTATGTCATCCTGTACCTGATGTGGAAACTGGGCACACCATCGCATCTGAGGTGTATCAGATCTTTAATAATTGACACGAACGTCACCAGTGAACTATTCAGCAGTTTGTACGTCTACTTTGAAGCCGGGAGGAGTGCCTGTGAGACAGCGTTACGCTGTGAGCTCCGGTAGCCGAACGTTTTGAGTGAGCGCGGCGCGAGGCGTGGTTTCCGAGAGTGGTGAGCGGCCATACGCCGTCCGCGGCCTTGGGTTCGAGCCCCGACAGCGACCCGCAGTCAGGGCCGGGCGGGGCCGCGCCCCTGCCTCCGTATCGACGCTACATCGCTTGTTCTTTCTTAATTCCTCGCCGCCTGCCTTGCCAGTATTTATCCCTCCACGATCCCAGATTTGAGCTGAGCCGCCGTGTGTTTCATTCGTCATAAAACACTTATTACTCCCTCTAGTTCAGCAAGTAAATACATAAAAAATATTCACTCATTTAGGGTCTTCCTGACACCTTTTACTGGGAGATAGATCTATTTTGCGGTGCTTTCCTAAATGTCGTCCACGAAGAGCGGACTGGACTTGGTAATCGCGCCTTGATATAAATTTTTCCACTCTCCTCTGGCCTGCTGCAGCAACTGTGGTTCCATGTTTCAAATGAAAGACAGTCCCTGATGAAATGTTTATTGACTAATAGCACGCTCTTAGCGTATCATCAGATTAACTGCAAAACGTGACAACGTAATTATTACGTGAAAGTTTTGATTCGCCAGTCTACCTAAACCATTTCAGTAGCAGAACAAACAAATGGTGCGAGGATGCAAACATACCTCAAAAAGGCAGCAGAGGCCATATTCGACAGAATTAGAAACCGTGCTGGCAATCACCTTAGTCAATATTAAAACCAAGGGGGAAAATTCGGTTGAAGCGTGAAGCAATTGTCAAATTGAAGATAAAAACCATGAAACGATGAAGTGACCATGCAGAACGAAGAACCGCGAAATACACCCTGAGCCGAGTATTCAGGATAGGGGGGGGCAATAAACACACTAAGCACCTGTAACAAACGGTGTAGATAGGTCCACGTTCACTGGCTCGCGTCTCACTAATACTGTACCCGATGAAAAGTGTGTTGAGTCGTGAAGGTCGCTGAGTCAAGTGGGGCAAAGGTGGAGTTTGATGGGAAGGGCCGTGTGTCGGCGGTGGAAGTGTCGGTAACATGAATACACGACTTATGTTGGCTGATCAAATTGAAATAATAAATTAAACAAGAGGAAGTGATATAAAATCAAGAAGTTAAGTACTGAGCCTATAAAAATAATTTCCTTTCCAGTGGTTCCGCAGATTGCAAAAGATCGAAGCATCAGTGAAGCTGAAACTATCTAGCTGTCAAAAATAACTTTACAAGAACACACACATAGATTGTAAATGTGTAAGTAGTAAAATTTATTTTAATTTATTTATTTAATCGTATGGTTAGGAAATCGTATGGCTAGAAATAATAACAAGTCGCCGCGTTAGAAATAAGGTTTCTTGAGTTAAGAAAATACGGGAAAATGCAAGGTGCTTGTATATATTACGAAAAGATGTCAACAGCTTTGGTCGCATTCGCATTAGGAGAGGCGCAGATAGTGCATAAATGTGATTGCTATTGTGGAATGTTTCGTCGGTAGTTGGAGGAACACAGACTTACTAACCCTCAAACGCTAGGGTGACTGGAGATGAAATAGATGGTACGGTCGGGCCGGATCCGACCCGCCCACTCTTCGAGGGTGTTTGTGTGGATGTAGGTACACTAAAAGTATTATTATTGAGTAGTAAAGTTTATTGGTAGTATGTTACATGAGAAGTTCTTTTTGTAGAGTTAACATACAACCGTTAGCCCTTAGCGGACGCCAAATCAAATAGAAGCACCTATACAAAATGGAACACAATTCCTGTCGTTTTTGACAAAACATAAAATAATGTAAAGAAAAAATGAAATACTTCCAGAAATAGAAAGGCATAACATATATACGTTTCCTCACGGGAATCATCAGTCACACACCTAACTCTCAATATTATTTTATGCCCACCACGTATGCATGAATTGCATTTGGCACAAAATTCAATTCGATTTCTGTCTTTCGAAGGATCACAAAAGTAACACCTTCTTAGTTTTGTCTACAAATTCTGATTATGTGTGACAGTAGATTGTTCCTCTTTTTTTCCTAGCGCCTTGGCAGCTGTTAAATGAAGACCTTTCGAAATACGTCGGTTGGGCACCGTTTTTCCCGTCACGGGTTTCGTCAAAACCAACGCAAGACTTTTTTTTTTTAGGAACATGGCCCTTGCACTTTCTCGGAATGTATCTTGATTCGTATTAAATTTAAATAAAACTAAACTCTCCAGAGCTACGATGTCTAATGTTCCGAAGAAGTTATCAATGTCCACCTTCGGTTTTTCCGGTTGGTAGTCTTGTCTTTGCAAAGTTTGTCTAACACGCCCACTCCACTAGATTACAGAGTTCAATAATCGGGGCTTGCTTGACTCATCGCTTATTGTTCCACTGTGATGCACTGTTGACATTAGAACAACTTTTTTATTCTTTGCAGGTGTTAAAGAAACCAACATTTTGTTGCCCTGATAAACGAACTTTACAATTCCAGCTGGGGCCGTTGACAACATGGATAGTGTATCCCACGCTTATTTTTACGTAGTATACCGACCAACGGCGGTCCATCACAATCTGTCCTCGATCAAACTCAGATAATCGCACTCCTTCCCCATTCTACACACGGAGAGCACGATCACTGATACTACATACTCCATGCGTGTGTCTGGCTAGCAGTCATTCCTCGCCGGCCGGAGTGGCCGTGCGGTTCTAGGCGCTGCAGTCTGGAGCCGAGCGATCGCTGCGGTCGCAGGTTCGAATCCTGCCTCAGGCATGGACGTGTGTGATGTCTTTAGGTTAGTTAGGTTTAATTAGTTCTAGGTTGTAGGCGACTGATGACCTGAGAAGTTAAGTCGCATACTGCTCAGAGCCATTTAGTCATTCCTCGCAAGGTGACGCTGCTATCGCCTGGTTTAATATCGCCGGGCTAATGAGTGTACAGTCTGTATGTTAGAACAGATGCGCAGCAGATTTCTCGTTCAAAAATCTTACTTGAATGTTGCTTCTTTGTGAAAAGGTCATGAAATGCCTCGTGTAAGAAGAATAAACGTGTACCAGCACACGTCTGGAATCGCTCGTGATGGCTGGGACTGCCATGCGAATGTGGAGTCGATGATTTCACGAGGGCCTTGCTTAATGGCATGCAAGAACTCAGCGGCAGCAGGGACTAGGACCCGAGATGACATATATATTGTTGGCTCGGGCGTGAAGGATCGTACAGACAGGTCACGAACCTTGATTCAAGAAACGGTCTTATTTGCAGCAAGACAAGTACCCACACGCGACACTAGTCACAGTGGTGGTCGTATTTTCGGACGAATGACAGTTCTCCGTGCAACACAACGATGGGCGTATCTGTGTGTGGAGACTGCATTCGCCGTCATCATGCGGATCCATCATCTGGCGTTCTGATTTCGGGTACCAGTGGGTGTACTACAGAGTCGCCCCTTCTTTTCTTAGCCGTCAATTAGGACAGTAGCCATTAAACGTCTGAAAAGTTACAGCTCGGGGCTGTGCCCTCTCTTCGAGGTTTCTGTGACGTTATCTTTCGACAAGATAGCCCAATACCGCATATTGTTAGTGCTGTCCTAACCCACCTCGATACAGAGAGCATTTGTCGCTCTGATCATCACATTCTTCAGATTTCTCTCGTACTGAAGACATCGGGCTATGGACTGCCTAGAGGCCGGCCGGAGTGGCCGAGCGGTTCTAGGCGCTACAGTCTGGAACCGCGCGACCGCTACGGTCGCAGGTTCGAATCCTGCCTCGGCCATGGATGTGTGTGATGTCCTTAGGTTAGTTAGGTTTAAGTAGTTCTGATGACCTCAGCAGTTAAGTCCCATAGTGCTCAGAGCCATTTTTTGAACTGCCGAGAAAGACACACTGCCATTCGCCAGCTAGTACGGTTTGCTGAAATCCACAATACAGTCGAAACAGCACGGAATGATGTACTCTTACCTGTCGTCCAACTCCGTTCGACTCGATATCCAACCGTGTTATTATCGTTGTTGCCGAGAGCTGGCGGCTCTGTGTACTAAATTTCGCACCCTGCCACCTACAAATTTAGTCAAGTATTCTTCTTACTACAGTGGATACTTATTTGCAATCCTACGTGGTGTGGTAGTTTTAATGACCACCACTTAACATTAATTATTTGTTGCTCGAGAACAAGCACGGAAGAATTGCTATCGGTACATCCGCCTCTCTTTTTCTTGCTCGCAAGCAGGACGCCACCTCGGCTGAAACACGAGCTGGCTTTGTCAGGGTGCAATAAAGCACCGCTGCAAGGTAAACAAATACGGCAGTTGTCGCCAGCGGGCGCCGTCGCCTTCGCGCACGATTTGCCTCTTGGCAGTGGAGCAGTAGCTGTAGGGGCGCGGGCGCACCGCGGCCTTGCCGCCCGAAGGACGCGCCGCGGCGTGGTGTGGCGTGGCATGGCGTGGAAGCCGCCAGCGCCCACAGGGACGGCCCGGCGCGACGCGCTGCTACCGTGTACCGCGCCAGCCTGCTTCTGCCGTCTGCCACCAGCGTCAACGCTGCGCTCGTCAATCGACTTGGTTCAAATGGTTCAAATGGCTCTGAGCACTATGGGACTCAACATCTGAAGTCATCAGTACCCTAGAACTTAGAACTACTTAAACCTAACTAACCTATGGACATCACATACATCCATGTCCGAGGCAGGATTCGAACCTGCGACCGTAGCGGTCACGTGGTTCCGGACTGAAGTGCCTAGAACCGCACGGCCATCGCGGCCGGCTCATCAATCGACTGGTGGTCGTTCGCTGCAGCAGTATTCGCCTGACAAGCTAGAAAGCCGGAACACGTATTCCCAAGGCAGCCAACTCGATCACACACGCATAAATACCTCTACATCCGCATATACAGGGTGAGTCGCGTAAGACGTAACACCCCCATTATTCCGAGGGGGGGGATTGCACGTATCGACAAGTGGTGTTCGGCGAATCATAGCGGACTATGGGGCACATACGTTGGTACATGCACAATAATCACAACGTTTATATAGACCGAGATAATGAGGCAAGTACATGTTTTTTAAATGGGATGCTATACTTACTTTTACCATCAGTCGAGCGCTCTGGAAAAGACGCGTATAGTGATGTAACACATGTTGCTATTGTGATTTAAACCTCGCTCAAAAGACGCTGGGAAATATCGTACGATTGAAGGTCGAGGCGGTCGGAAGCAGCGTCAGACTGTAAACACGCCTCGCGCGACCCGCGGGCCGAGTTGCCGTGCTCTATGCAGCATGCACGGCCTACGCTACGAAGGTAAATCCTCATCCGCCCTCTTTTAAGCAAAGTTTGAATCACAATAGCAACATGCGTTACATCACTATACGCGTCTTTTCCAGAGCGTTCGAATGATGGTAAAAAAGTATAGCGTCCCATTTAAAAAACATGTACTTGCCTCATTATCTCGGTCAATATAAACGTTGTGATTATTGTGCATGTACCAACGTATGTACCCCATAGTCCGCTATGATTCGCCGGAAACCGCATGCCGATGCGTGCAGTCGCCCCCGGAATAAAGGGGGCGTTACGTCTTACTCGACTCACCCTTTATATTGCGCAAGTCACTGTGAATTATATGGCAGAGGGTGCTTCGTACCAATATTAGCGATTTTCTGATCATTGTATTTTTCTTCTTAGAGACCCTCATCCGTCACGAACACTGATTATTAGTAGCGTGATCCGTAATTTGCCCATTACTTTTCTGACTAGCGACTCTGTGCCCACTCCAGACCATTGGCTTTAGTTCTATAGCCACCATAATCTTTTACTTTCTGGACCACGTGTGCCATCAATCTTGAAGGTTTGGATAAAAATATGAAAATACCGCCAGAAATGCATATTAAAACATAAATGCAGATGCTAGCCAAGCCAGCAGGTTGTACTGTTGTTTTTAACCACGAACTGCGCCTGTCCAGTGTCCTCTATACGTCATACGTGTCAGTCGTAGTCTGAACAGTGTTCTGTGTAGGTCTGAGTCAAGGTGACTTAGGACGTGGGCAAATTGTTGGCATGGTGTGTGCTCCGTAATTAAGGTAGTCGCAGCGTCTTTTGTTTCAAGAGGCGCCACATACAAGGAAAGCGGAAAAACGTCCGCTAAGTCACAACGCGGACCAAAGTATGTTTCAAGTTATCGTGACAGACGGTCACTGTAGAGGATTGTGACGACAAATAAAAAACAGCAGCTTCAAACGTCACTGCAAAATTGAATCTCGCACTCGCGAATCATGTCAGTACGAAAAACAACATTAAAGGAGCTCAATAATCAGAGAATTTCAGAGCTAGGTGGAATACCAAAACCACTCATCAGTGATGGAAATGACCGTAAAGGGAAACATAGTGCCGAAGCTGTAAAATCCGGACTATGGCGGTATGGAAGAATGTCATTTGGTCGGATGAATCTTGTTTCATACTGTTTCCAGCTTCTGGCCGAGTCATTGAAAAGGATTGTGACGAAAAGTAAGAATGAAACATGGTGGGGGTTTGGTGATGATGGGCTTCCATGTCGTGATATTCCATGGACCCCCGTGGCTGCTCTGCAACGTCACATTACTGCTCAGGATTACGTGATCATTTTGGCTGGTAAGTCCATTCCATGGTACAGTGTTTGTTCCCCAATGGTGATACTGTGTTTCAAGATGACCTAGCCCCCGTTCATACAGCCCGTGTCTCTCAATACTCGTTTTGTTAGCACGAGGATGACCTGTCACATCTCTCCTGGCCATTAGCCACCACATCTCAATATTACTGACCTACTTTGGAGAGAATGTTATGTGATCGCTATCCACCTCCTCATCGTTACCTGAACTTGCCACTGTTTTGCAGAATGAATGCTGTACGAATTAGATTCCCTTACAAAACATACCACCTGTATTTATCCATTCTGAGACAACTGTAAGCTGTTTTGAATGTCGAAGGATTTCCTACACCGTATTAGGCATTGTGTCGTGTTTATGGTGTTTTGTTTACCCCCTCCATTAGTTAAAAAATTTGGCAAAGGTATTCGAGTTTTCTTCTCTTGACGGTATGAATGTTTCTAACTCTTTGTTTATTCGACGCGGTGCTGCTGCACTTGTGACTATCTGCCCATGACGTACTTCATATCCTTCGGTACGCCTCAATTCAAATGCCTCCAAATTTTTACGTAATACTACGATAAGTGTCTACAACTCCGCAGAGCAGCATACTGAACAAGTTCCATAGATACAGCCGAGTAACGTCTTGTGAGAAATTCCTTCCTATTCTGAAATGAATTCCTGGCCTGTTCAATTCTACAGCGAATTTCCTAAGAGAAGTCCCAGTTATAGCGGATTTGACACTCCAAATATTTATATAATGAAATCCTTTCCATCATATCATTACGGAGAGCAAGAGTGCCCTGAATTTCATCTTGGTTTCTGCTGACAGCCACCTATTTAGTCTTTTTGACGTTTAAATGTAACCCCCACGGCGTTGCTCTCTTCGGTGGGGATGATTAGTAGTTCTTGCATATCTTTCAGCTCGGTTGCAAGTGAGACAGCGTCATCGGTATATGTGATGTTATTGGTGGTAACCTCACTAATTACCACTCCCTGATATTTTGCATCAAGAGCATCTCGGATAATCTTCTCAGAACAGGCATTGAAAAGGAATGGGTAGAGTATGTAGTCCTAGTGAACTATCATAATCGATACTTCTTCCGACAGCAAACTATGGACATACATATCCACACTTTAGTCGTAGTACCCGTCTTTATATTTTCTTTCGGGAATGGAAACTAATTCCACGTGCTCCGTTTCTGCGATATTGAACTGCCGTTGTTGTTGTTGTGGTCTTCCGTCCATAGAGTGGTTTCATACAGCTCTCTACCCAACCCTGCCCTGCACAAGTCTCTTTATCTCGGAATAACTACTGCAGCTTACATCCTTCTGATTCGCCGTTTGGTTTCTGTGCAAGTGGTAAACAGCCTTTCGCCCCCAGTATTTTACCCCTGCTATCTTCATAATTTCAAAGAGAGTATTCGAGTCAACATTGTCAAAGCTTTCTTTAAGTCTAGAAATTCTATAAACGTAGGTTTGTCTTTCCATAAACTATCTTCTAAGATAAACTGTAGGGTTAGTATTGCATCGCGTTTTCCTCCATTTCTCCAAAATCCAGACTGATCTCAGACGTCGGTTTTTACCAGTTTTTTCATTCTTATGTAAAGAATTCGTGTTAGTGTTTTCAACTATGACTTAACTAGAGTCAGAACATTCTGCAATAATTATAGCATGCCTGGGCTTACAGCTACAAGGCCTGTCTTTTGGAACCAGAACACGTGACATCATTAGTGTGAAACAAAGTCAAGATATATTCGTGCTATATTCTTCTGCAAGTCTCGTGTGGCTGTGTCCATGACCAAAATAAACAATAATATTGAGAGTCCTGACCCATCACATAGCCAAAAGTCTGTGGAAAGTTGCTAATTGGATCCACTAAACAACAGCTTTACGACAGTAAAATGATTTTGAGTGTTAGTCCGCGTCATTACACAACACAAAAACAATCTATACATCCTCGCCCCTAAGTGGACCGCTGTAAAGCTGATCGAAACGCCGGTTGTAAAGTTATTTTAACGTTTTATAACGACGCGGGTTAACGCGTAAAATGATTTTACTCACTGGTAGTGGAAGCAGATGAACGTATGGCAGCTTTACGTGTTCTTGTAGAGCATTTTGATCCAGTCACTATTCAGGCTAGTCGTAGCCGCTGAGAGTGTACCAAATTAGTTGATTTGGAACGTCGTCAAGATTTTTAAATCTACGAAAGCACTGTGTCTTGGTGTGACTTTCTCTTAACATTTTTCAGTGAGCCGACGTGATATAACTGCTCATGTTAGTAGAGAGGCAATGATTCAAGAGCCTTTTAAATATCTTCATTTATGTGGTAGGAGACGAAATGGATGAAAGTTTCCACATCTGAGTCGTTCACACCTGGTCTTGAAGACAGGGATGATAATACTTATCAACCAATCAGTTCGTACTTGCTTGATGATTGTAACGAAGTCGAAAGACTTTGTTATCCAGGATATCACATCTTCATGCCGACGTTTCTTCAATTTCCAAAAGTTTGAGTCCTTTTCATCTACATCGGGTGGTCAAACTTTTGAATATTGAGGAGAATGGCGATACTGAAGTGATATCCTGAATGCCTTCAAGTTCTCTAAGCTGTTCAATTCCCTAGTTGTTTCGAGAACGTTAAATGATACGAAGTTTCCTACAGTTACATGCTTTTAAACATCGAAGTTACACCATCTCAGTGCATTTGTCAATTAAACGAGATTTATGTCCAAACTAGTGCAGTGATAACAACCGTACAAAAAACTAGCGATCGCCAAGTCACTTGAGCCTAATACCGTGTAACACCAGCTATAGCGCGGATAATGACCTCAGTCTGCCGAAGAAGAGAGACTGTAAGATACGCTACATCGAGCTGAAGACAGTAACTGATGACAGGAACCCCTACAGCTATCAAATTACACGTGTGTTGATTGCTATGTTTACCTGCTGTTCCAAATACTCCCACACATTTTGAAACCGAGTTTCTCTGACAAGCCGTGGCCCGAGTCCCCAGGTCTTGTCGCGCTGTTGTTGTACCATGTTATATGGCCACCATTGGTACAGAGTATCTTCTATATACAATTAACAGTCCGTGCTGGTACGCCAAAACACTGGGCAGTTGGGCAGTTCCATACACTCTGTGGTCATGGCCACGTCCAAATATACAGGGATGGGCAAAAGTAGGGAAACACCCAAGATATTACACTTAACCATGCCTGATACGGTATAAGAAATCTTGGGCGTTTAAAACAGCTCCCAATCATCTGGGAACTTGTCTCCAATCCAGCACTTGTAGGGATTTGATGGGACGAGAAGTGGCTTGTCCGACTCGTCAACTAACTCTTACAGAAATACGTCGCATAACGTATCCCAGGACAATATTCGCTATATATGCAATCGACTAGAAGCCAGAGATAGCGCCTGCATTGTCGCCCATGGAAGCTGCACCATGTGCTAATACCGGTGTTTCAGCATGGGTCGATGCCTGATAATTCAGGACCGTCTCTGCTGTTGATCTGTTAATGTTATCATTTCATGTACTCGGTATTCACTATTGCAACAATAAATCTTGAGTGAACTGGAAGCCTCTAAATGAATGTGCTAACTTTTTTTGCGGCACTGTACTGCGGCTGGACAACAAACGAAAAAGAATGAGCTTACTTGAAGAAATTAAAATTTGTTCCCACATATATGCATCTTCTAATGATATCCTAAATGACCAGTCATCCAACAATACTTGTTTGAGGAATTTCCAGAACTTGCCCATATAGCCAGAAACTTTGTAGGGCGAGCCAGTGAACTCTTCCTCGTTTTTCCTTTATTATTTATAAATGTGATTCAAACTGCGAGTCAAATATGTAATTTTAATTCTTTGATGAAAATTGTTCTGGTCACGAAAATTGATAACGGTCGGGAAAACGATATGGTGCCCACATGCCCCACCGTATCCACATCCGGCGACGCCTAAGCGCTGAGGATGACACGGTGGCCGCTCAGTACAATTGGACCTTCAAGGACTGTTCGTCCGGTGTCTGTTTTTTTTTGTAAAACATACTATATTATTTTTATTTTATCCAATTTGTTGTCAGTGTCGTAACGATGTACTGACTGAAGATTTCAATATGTATTACGCTAACTGAAGCTAGGTGAAAACCCGAAACGTGTATTAGCGTAAATAGAAATACATAAAAAAGTGTCTGATTGCTTTCTTTCCTGGAATAATATAATCCGCAGCCTCGGAGCTTAACCGCCAATAAAGTGGATAAATTATTAATGTTGATCGCCTTTTTCATCAGCAAGGGCGTAATCAATCGCCAATTTCTATCCGAGGGAGATGTGGGAAGACGATGAAAACCGTGCCACTGACTGTTGCCTGACCTCCGTACCGTAATGGTAGCAACAGGTCTACATACTGCGGATGTCCGACAACGCGTGAGCACGGCTCTTCGAGCGACTTGACGAGAAGCGTTTGCTGACTGTTTCCAACAGCTTTACAACCGGTGTCAGATGTGTGTTGTAGCTCACTGTGATTACTTTCGAGGCCAGTACAGGTATTTTATTTGTAGCTGTTGCTTTCTTTAGGTTCTGAGACCATTCGCAGAACTTTTGTGAGATTGAGGAACTTATTAACTTTTACTATATAATTTTGTTTCCTAGTTTCTAAATTTAGTTTTAGGTGGTTCTTCAGATGCTCATTTTTCCATTAGAAGGCTACTACACGATCTGTTTTACTATATGTAGCAGTTGAGCGCTAACTTACAGCTGGGAAAAGAGAATCGGTTTTAGATCTAAACTGCCTGTCGGATTAACGAGCGTTGGTCTGGTACATCGGTTGGCAATAATGTGCTGTTTGAAGGGATTACCGTTTCTGTTTATGCGAGTTCCGGGATTGTTATTCAAATCGGTCTCAGAAACACAAGACAAGAACACAAACTAAAATTCAGAGAATTAAGTTCGCATGATACATACACAAACGACGCAGTAGAAATGTTTCCCCTTAGATTTAGATTACATTGTAGCGTCAGAAAGCGGTTTTGGTCATAGAAACAATTGAAGAATCTCCATGATGAATGAACCCTAAAATTGGGCGCTGGCCAGCCGCTGTGGCCGAGCGGTTCTAGACGCTTCAGTCCCGAATCACGCGGCTACTACGGTCGCAGGTTCGAACCCTGCCTCGGGCATGGATGTGTGTGATGTCCTTAGGTTAGTTAGGTTTAAGTAGCTCTAAGTCTAGGGGACTGATGACCTCAGATGTTAAGTCCCATAGTGCTTATTGCCATTTTTTGAACTGGGCGATAACGCATGGAAAAAACAGATACAATTTTCTTGTATGAAGCAAATATAACTCATGTTTAGTTGTTACTGTTTTAATAGCTTGTGACCACCGACAGATGAGTATTATTTCTAAGGAAACTATAAATGTCTTTTTTGTGCGCCGTATGTCCTCATCAAAAAGTCTAGATTTATTGCTACCATACAATTTAGTATTAAATCGCACGAATTAGACAACGCTGTCACAGAAGAACACTGTTTCTGCGGGCTGCACTTCACGGTAAGCAGCTGTACTGAAACGCGCAATTGTAGGCGTCTTCAACAAATTAACATCCAGACCGCGGTAGTTACTGTGTAGTACAGTGAATTTAGGTACCCGCCAATTACTTTTTATTGATTTATGCTTTTGAATATAATACGACACATGGAGCGAATACTTATTAGTATTTAATTACAAATAATTTACAAGACGCCATTACGGGAACGGTGATTTATGAGCTCGCATATAGGGAGCGCGGTCGAGACCTGACCTTGGCTGGCGTTGTCCCGGAACTGACGCTATCTTGATTCTGCTGATAGCCTACATCGTAACCTCAGAACATGACTCATACAGAGATTATGAAAACAGCCTCATGTATTTCGATGAACATTTGCATAAACCGGTTTATTAGAGTACGAACGGGAATTTAAGTACGTTTATTACAGGTATCCGTGTTCATCAAGTACTCTAACTGGTTCAACATTTTGTGTGTTTTTTTTCTGTTACCTGTTTCTGCTTCTCATACTTAATGAGTGAAATGCGGGATACAAGAAGAACTGTAACGACTTCCACGTTGCATGTTGGAGAAGGACTAATCCAATTCGATGAGCAGGGTGAGACGAAACAACGGACTGGAGTTCTCATTCTGGTGTGATCAACAACAGGGAGCACTGCTGAGAGCCACTTGCAATAGAAGTACAATACTTATTGGTACCACTCTTCAATTTGTAGGCCTTGGATGTAATAAGGGTCGTAAAGGCAGATATATTTGTCCAGCACGTAATTCCGTCAAACATTGCTCTACGACTGACTGTTAAGAGCTGTAAAGAATCATCACAAAAGTGAAAGGACAGTATTAGGAAGGTAGTTTACCCTTCATATAGAGATACATCGAAGGCACACAAGGGTTTCTAAAATCGAACTTATTTTTCAAAATAAGGCTCTTATACTTTGTTAGCAGCATGGAAAGCTGCATCGAACCAGTCTTCGAAGTGAATACCACGAAACCAACAACAAAACTTTGTTAACAGTTACCTGCCGAAGAGCTTATTAAAATCCCAAGTTATCATGCAGAACATTTTTCGTCGCTTCACTCGATTAAAAGAAATACAAACTTCAAGCAGTTACACTTCTTGAAACAATTTCTTTATCGTGTCGTTGCATAATATTGAATCAAATAATATTATACTGTTAGTTCATGAGAGAATGAGAAACTATCGATTTAGCGTAGGCTCGAAAGGCATGTTTATCATAACTTTGGGAAAAAGAATATTCCTTATCACTTTACCTATCACAAGGTGATGGGATTGGCTCGCATTTGCTATAAGCCAGCTTCAAATTCCTGTGAAATTATCCCAGGTTTGGATTTTCTGCGATTTTCCTAAATTGCTTAAGGTGAAATACGGGATAATACATTCGATAAAACCAGGTCCGACACCTTTCCCTACTGTTGTACAAGTGAGCTAGTGCTCAGTCCCTTATTAGTTCTATGTTCACGAGATGTTAAGAAAAATGAAATTTCCTTCCCCGCCAATTGGGCAGGGATCGTGTTATAACTGAGTGTTTCTTGTTGAGCTTCCGCCTCTCGTTACAAGCCACGGAAAACGTAAATAGGGATGACCAAAGGAGGGTTTCGACATTAACCAGCATGACCGCCTTCCTTGTAACTTTGGTCATTACTAAGATACGAAGAGCAGTAGGTCTTCTTTTAAGCAGCGTCCTATCGTTTAAATCTGATAATCCACTTCTTCTCCTAAGACTTGCTCAAAAACATATCACAGCCTACAATTCAAATGGATAGGTGCCTTGTGTTGAAACTTCCCGTTTTCTTCAATCGTCACAAGAAGACGAGAAAACATCTGTCACGGAGGTGAAATCTTGTCAGAATATCGTCCTCTGTAGAGTTTCCGTGTCTGAGTAGCAATAGTCTCATATAACAAGAAAAGTTATCTAATTTTAGACTGCCTTTAATGTACACAACATATCGTTTAAATGTGCAGCAGTACTGCGCTGCATATACTCGTTTTGTAAATAAGAAATGTTATTGGAATTACTGTTCTGCTAGCTTACATTGTCCATGTACAAGTAGCATTTCAAACTTCTCTTCATTGGTGTATATTTCACTTCCACAAACCTTTGACTGAAGATAGTTCGCTGAGTAAATGGTTGTGTTTGCATTTGTTTACTATGAAGTCCAGCAACTAAATGATGATGATGATGATTGGTTTGTGGGGCGCTCAACTGCGCGGTTATCAGCACCCATACAAATTCCCAACCTTTGCTGAGTCCAATCTCGCCACTTTCATGAATGATGATGAAATGGTGAAGACAGCACAAACACCCAGTCATCTCCAGCAACTAGACGATGCATGTTACATCTACATCTACATCGATACTTCACAATCCACCTTACGGCGCATGGCGGAGGGTACCCCGTACCACTACTAGTCATTTCCTTCTCTGTTCCATTCGCAAACAGAAAAAGGGAAAAACGACTGTCTATATGCCTCCGTATGTGTCCTAATTTGTCGTCCCTTACGCGCAATGTACGCTGGAGGCAACAGAATCGTTCTGCAGTCATCTTCATTCTCGAAATTTTTTCGGTAGTTATCCTCGAGTAGAATGTCATCTTCCCTTCAGGGTTTCCCACTTGAGTTCGTCAAGCATCTCCGTAAAACTTGCGTGTTTTTCGATCAGTAAGAAATCTAGCAGCCCGCCTCTGAATTGCGTCGATGTCTTCCTTTAATCTGACATGGTACGAATCCCAAAACTCGAGCAGCACTCAAGAATTGGTCGCAATAGCGTCGTATATGCAGTCTGCTTTACAGATGAGCCACACTTCCCAAAATTCTCCCAGTAAACCGAAGTCGACGATTCGCCTTTCCTACCACAATCCTCCCATGCTCGTTCCATTTCATATTGCTTTGCAGCGTTACGCCAAGATATTTAAACGACGTGACTGTACCAAGCCGGGCACTGCTAATGCTGTATCCAAACATTACGGGTTTGTTTTTCCTACTCATCCGCATTAACTTACATTTTTATACGTTCAGAGCCAGCTGCCAGTCATCACATCAATAGAAATTTTTTCTAGGTCGCCTTGTATCCTCCTACAGTCACTCAAATTCGACACCGTACCGTACACTACAGGTTCATCAGCAAACAGTCACAGACTGCTGCCCACCCTGTCCGCCAAATCATTTATGTGTATAGAGAATAACAGCGGTCCTGTCACACTTTCCTGGGACACTCCTAACGATACCTTTGTCTCTGATAAATCTCGTCGTCGAGGACAACATATTGGGTTATGTAACTTAAGAAGCCTTCGAGCCACTCACATATGCGTGAACCTATTCCATATGCTCTTACTTTCTTTAAAACCCTGAAATGGAGCATCGGGTCAAACGCTTTCCGGAAATCTGGAAATATGGAATGTGGCTGTTGCCCTTCATCCGTAGTTCGAAGTATACCACGCGAGAAAAGGGCAAATTTCTACAACCATGCTGATTCGCTGATGTAAGCTTCTCGGTCTCAAGAAAATTTATTATATTAGAACTCAGAATATGTTCAAGGATTCTGCTGCAGACAGATGTAATTGATATTGGTCTGTAATTCTGCGAGTCCGTTCTTTTGCCCTTCTTATACACAGGAGTCACATGCGTTTTTTCCAGTCGCTTGGGGCTTTACGCTGGGCGAGAGATTCGTGATGAATGCAAGCTAAGTAAGGAGCCAATGCCGTACCCTGGTTACCTGCACTGTGTGCTAGTACAGAAGAATCACAATCAATTTTACAACCCTGCTCCGTAGCTGAGTTCGATAAGGCGTGCCGTGCTGGGGAGGTAAGTTGCCTGTAGCTGTCCGGCAAAAGGACGGGAGGTGGTGGTATAAAGTTCCCGATTACCACACTTTGCGCCAATGTCCTAGATTAAATTCCAAACCCCTCCGCAGTGCCTCGTGAAATGAAGGCTTGTGACACTGTTGATTGCTATCCGTCCGCCGGTTAAACAATAAGCTCGGAATCCCCCTTGGTCTTATTCAGTAAGACTAAGCTACGTACCGTCATCGGATTTCACCGTATCTCTTCTCTCATTATCATCACACAACACAAACATAGCACTGCACTATACACGCATCCATTACACTCACCTACACTCCACAGCTGCACATACGTACGACACAATTATCACATATCCACAAGGATAGGGACAAATGTATACGGAGGATGAATATAAGAATATCGTTTCCGACTAGACGGTTGAATCCACCCATTGGATATCGCCTTATGACATTTAATGTTTAAAGTCACTTTTGTCTTACTTTTTAACAACGTCATATTTACGAGAATGTAATACGTATCTGAACACGTCTCGGGTTGAGGAAGTGAATTATCGAATAAAAAATATAGGGCGTGATTTAAAAACTAAGTTATAAAAAGGGAATAAATATGGGTAATATCCTCCTGGCATCCAAACACCATTTGTTTGATAGCTTTTTTATTTTGTTTCTGGAGAAGAAGTTACTCGGGGTATTCGGAATAAACGGCACCCAGTGTCCTGCTCAGTAGCAGTGGTGTTTATTTTACGGGTAATACTATTGGGGCTAGGACTAGGAATCACATTGTGTTTGTGTGAGCTAATCTGATTTTCCGCCGAATAACGTTTTCAAATTAAGTAACGTAAAATGGTTTTATATTAAACACGTGTAAAGAGTGAAGCGAAACTCCCGGAAAGGTTCATTGCTACCTGTGATATGTCCACCTCACATCACATCTGACAGAGTGAATGCTTTTATAATGGGGACCCGAGATGTGAAGATTACCGCAAATGTAGCTTGGTCGTCACTGATGATACGAAAATTTTGTAAGGTTTCACCGCTGAATTTCCGTGCCGAAGTTCTTACCATATTTCGCTGCTTTTGTGTTTCAGCATCATTTCTGAAAGTCTGCCCCAACGTCACGGAAATACGCTATATAACCTACAGTATCTCCATAAAAGCACAAACTACTGAGATCTGAATTCTGCTTTACCAACGTTGTCACAGTTCTAGCACCAGCAACTTCCGTACCAACGTCGTTAACTGACGACAGTTACGTTTCTTTCGACCCAGAAGTAACTGCCGGTCGCTGTGACAGAGCGGTTCTAGGCGCTTCAGTCCGGAACCGCGCTGCTGCTACGGTCGCAGGTTCCAATACTGCCTCGGGCATGGATGTGTGTGATGTCCTTAGGTTAGTTAGGTTTAAGTAGTTCTAAGTTCTAGGGGACTGATGACCTTAGATGTTAAGTCCCATAGTGCTCAGAGCCATTTGAATCATTTGAGTCTCCTGCTAAGCATAAAGGTTATTTTCCAATTTGTGCGTGATTTGTCCCCCTGTGATCTGCCTCACCGCCTCCCCTTCCCGCAATCAACAGCTCACAGCCGTGTACCTGCCGATTACATTGGCGGGATATCTGTTACACAAAGTGTTTCAACATTACACCTACTAACTTCGAGGGGATGTAGAAGGTGTCTTGAGAAACAGAATGAGGATAGGAACCCGTGTCCGGAAACCTCATCCAACGGCGCTACAGAGCATCGAAGTTATATGAGACGGCTGCTCAAATGGTTCAAATGGCTCTGAGCACTATGGGACTTAACATCTGAGCTCATCAGTCCCCTAGAACTCAAAACTACATAAACTTAACTAACCTAAGGACATCACGCACATCCATGCCCGAGGCAGGATTCGAACCTGCGACCGTAGCGGTCGCGCGGTTCCAGACTGTAGCGCCTAGAATCGCTCGGTCACACCGGCCGCCTGACGGTTGCTGTATATGTATATAAGCACACGGTTATTCTGTGTTCATGTTGCAGACTTCCAAGGATGATAGATTTGAGGTAAGGGAACCTGGTCCCGAAACGAACGAGTCGAAAGTTATAAGCGAAAATCGTTGTAATACCTCCGACATTGGTTCAAAATGGTTCAAATGGCTCTGAGCACTATGGGACTTAACATCTATGGTCATCAGTCCCCTAGAACTTAGAACAACTTAAACCTAACTAACCTAAGGACAACACACAACACCCAGTCATCACGAGGCAGAGAAAATCCCTGACCCCGCCGGGAATCGAAACCGGGAATCCGGGCGCGCGAAGCGAGAACGCTACCGCACGACCACGAGCTGCGGACCCTCTGACATCAGACTACATGTACCGGTAATGTTGTTGCTAAGATTGTAGGGTGAGGAACTTTCAGACGTGGTAGTATGGACTGAAACAAGAAAAATATCAACTGAACCTGCATATCTTAAGAGCTATGAGCACTTGTACGTCTTGTTGAACAAGTGCTCATTGTTCTTAAGGTACGTATTTTAGAGCCTATTTTTACTCGACTTTTTTTCTTGTTTTGTTCCATACAACCATCTGTGAAAGTTCCTCACACTGCAATCTTAGCAACAACGGTACCGATACACGTATTCCACTGTCAAAGGTATTACAACGATTTTCACTTATAAATTTAGTCTCGTTCGTTTCTGGACCAGGGATCCTTACTTCGAATTGATACATTTATCCTTCTCCATAATCTCCAAAGGTCTGTAATATCATCACGGAATAACCCTGTACTTATATACATATACAAGCGCGGGCTCATATAAACTCGACACTATTGTAGCGTCGTTGGATGAGGTTTCTGGACACGGGTTACTACCCTCATTTTGTTCCTTAAGAGGCCTTCTACATCCCCTGGAAGTCTGCCGGTGTAATTTTGAAACATCCTCTGTATTACTTGTACTACAGAAGAGTTGGTGGAACAGGATTCCTGACACTGCAGTGGGCCCGGCGGGGTTGCTTCACGTGTCTTCATCAACTAATAACGAAACGCTATTTTGGATATGTCTCTATAGCGAAGCCTCATTGTTGCTGCAGCTCTATAGACAACTAATAGTTTCGCCTGCAATCGGATACGCTTTGCAACTGAAAGGTGACAACTTGCCACCAGCCATCAGGGACATTCTTTTGCCGATTCTACCATAAACAGTCAAAACGATCATCCGCTTACCCGGTCCCAGTTGAAGGTTGCCTATCTAGCTTCCAGTGGCAACAAAAATGCGATTTTCTTGAAATTTGATAGCAATAGTGAATACGAAGAACCACCAGTTGTATAAAAGAACGACATCAATGAAACTTTGTGCCGGGCCGGGACTCGAACCCGGATTTCCCGCTTTACTGGTACGGTCGTCTTAACTGCTTCGGCTTTTCGTGCACGATCCAGGCCGAGACCAAAACTTTCATATGTCGTCGTTCCACAACCTGCACTCGTGCATACACCATATAATTCTCGTACAGGGGAGAACATTCAATTGAAAGTCGCTGCCCTGTATCGGTGCATAAATACGATATTGCAGTGCTTTTGTTGTTAAGTAGGACGATGTAATGTTGCTTCGGACATGTATGCATTGCGTCGTTCTTCGTAATAACACATACTGTAGTCTCGTAATTAGAATTTCAATATTTAAAAATTTAAAATCTTGCCATAACCTACACTGTAACAATTATAACTTATAAAGATGCTTTAAAACAATTATTCGAGTATTAAAATCAAATACTGAGTGTATGCCTTGAGACACCGTTAACTCATGGCTTGCAGAATATCTACGCTACTGGCCATTAAAATTGCTACACCAAGAAGAAATGTAGATGATAAACGGGTATTCATTGGACAAATATATTATACTAGAACTGACATGTGATTACATTTTCACGCAATTTGGGTGCATAGATCCTGAGAAATCAGTACCCGGAAAAACCACCTCTGGTCGTAATAACGGCCTTGATACGCCTGGGCGTTGAGTCAAACAGAGCTTGGATGGCGTGTACAGGTACAGCTGCCCATGCAGCTTCAACACGATACCACAGTTCATCAAGAGTAGTGACTGGCGTATTGTGACGAGCCAGTTGCTCGGCCTTCATTGACCAGACGTTTTCAATCGGTGAGAGATTTGGGGAATGTGCTGGCCAGGGCAGCAGTCGAACATTTTCTGTATCCAGAAAGGTCCGTGCAGGACCTGCAACATGCGGTCGCGCATTATCCTGCTGAAAGGTAGGGTTTCGCAGGGATCGAATGAAGGGTAGAGCCACGGGTCGTAACACATCTGAAATGTAACGTCCACTGTTCAAAGTGCCGTCAATGCGAACAAGAGGTGACCGAGACGTGTAACCCATAGCACCCCATACCATCACACCGGGTGATACGCCAGTATGGCGAAGACGAATACACGCTTCCAATGTGCGTGCACCGCGATGTCGCCAAACACGGATGCGACCATCATGATGCTGTAAACAGAACCTGGATTCACCCGAAAAAATGACGTCTTGCCATTCGTGCACCCAGGTTCGTCGTTGAGTACACCATCGCAGGCGCTCCTGTCTGTGATGCATCATCAAGGGTAACTGCAGCCATGGTCTTCGAGCTGGAAGTCCATGCTGCTGCAAACGTCGTCGAACTGCTCGTGCAGATGGTTGTTGTCTTCCAAACGTCCCCATCTGTTGTCTCGGGGATCGAGACGTGCCTGCACGATCCGTTACAGACATGCGGATAACATGCCTGTCATCTCGACTGCTAGTGATACGAGGCCGTTGGGATCCAGCACGGCGTTCCGTAATACCCTCCTGAATCCACCGATTCACTGTTCTGCTAACAGTCATTGCATCTCGACCAACGCGAGCAGCAATGTCGCGATACGATAAACCGCAATCGCGATAGGCTACGATCCGACCTTTATCAAAGTCGGAAACGTGATGGTACGCATTTCTCCTCCTTACACGAGACGTCACAACAACGTTTCACAAGGCAACGCCGGTCAATTGCTGTTTGTGTATGAGAAATCTGGTGGAAACTTTCCTCATGTCAGCACGTTGTAGGTGTCGCCACCGGCGCCAACCTTGTGTGAATGCTCTGAAAAGCTAATCATTTGCATATCATAGCATCTTCTTCCTGTCGGTTAAATTTCGCTTCTGTAGCACATCTTCGTGGTGTAGCAATTTTAATGGCCAGTAGTGTAGATTATATTAATCAAGTTTTTGAGGAAGTGAGTACTTTTGCTTGCGACTTCGAAGAAACTTTAGTCATCATTTTAGAGCTTTTTGAAACTTTCTCTCGCACCTGCGCCTCTTCCCCCCCCCCCCCCCCCCCCCAACACACACACACACACACACACACACACACACACACACACACATTTTACGGACAATATCTACGTATGCCACTGAATGCATCGAAAAAATTATATTATTCTATGATATATACTTCAGGAGATATGACATCATAAACTTTGTGACGAGGCCTACGAGAAAGACAGGCCGCGGCGCGTACTTCACGAAGGTAGTCCTGCCCTCGCTCGCTCACTCGCCCGCTCAAATCAGCAGACAAACTACGTTTCTGGACCTGTTAACTCATAACTAGGCGTGTCCGTACAAACGAAAACTGAATCTTCTACTAAAATCCTCTATTATGGAATCTTACTGTTATTAGTCCTACAATGACGGGAAGTCCATGGGGCTACTTATACATTGTTACATATGTACTGGCGTACAATAAAATAAAATCCTGCTAGCAGTTGCATAAGGGACCACATCCAGCTTGTAATGGGTACTGTTAAGCACAAGAGGCTAAATGCTATAAACACGCCACGCCGTTATACCATTTATATCGAGTATTGATCTTAAATTAAATTTTGCTGTAGTACTGTTAATCAGTAAGACTTCATAATAGCAGCTTCCAGTGGAAGATGCAATTCTCTTTAGTACTTACACGCCCAGCTGCGAGTTAACAGGTTTAGAAACGCATTTTGTCTGCTGAGCTGAGCGAGCGAGTTCAGGACTACCTTCGTGACGTACGCGCCGCGGCCTGTCTTTCTCGTGGGCCACGCTTTGAGATGCGTGAAAAACTAGTTTTTCTTAGAACGGAGTCGTTTTATACACGATAGTTCGAGTTACTAAAAAATCAGGGGCAGGGTGGGTGGGGCGGACTCTGGTATTCCCAGAACAGGATTACCAACAATGCTGGGGTAGCTCCGCTGCCGTGTGTTTGTGGACCGGGTGGAAGAGCACGTGGCTGCAGCGATAGGCGTAGCGACCCGCGATGTAGGTCAGGAGAGCCAAGGCGCGAGCGAGCAGCGCCACGGGCACCAAGGCTCCGCTGCGCTCGGCGAATACATCTGAATATTTAGCGCCGTTGACTCGACTGGTGGCTGGTGGCTGCTGGCGACTCCCAGAAGGTCAGCGCGCTCCTGCTCGCGCCGCGCCTCGCGGGTCACGCGGGGCAGCTGCAGGATCCAGCGTGGCCGCGACACCGGGTTTCTCGTCTGCCGCGCGCCGAGCGGCGAAAGTCCGCCGCGCTACTCTCACCGGACAATTGCGCGGTGACAATGGCAAAGGGCAAACACATTCATGTACGTGACAGTGCTGATCACCCTGCACGTACAAGTTAGGGCTCGTACGCTTTACTGAAAATCGCTCTTCCCTTACTCCATTCGTAAATGGAAAAGGGAAAGGGAGCAAAAGGTATTGGTAGCAACTGTACCCTCCACCACACACCGCAACGTGGACTGCGCAGTACACAGGGTGTTCGACTATTATAGGCACAAACGGCAGCGACGAACAGACGAGTATGGAACCGTGCACATGTGCACTAAATGGAATTCGTTGAACTTCAGTTACACGATAAATCTAAAGGCCATAAATTCAACTAAAAAAAATAGGCATTGCAATTACGAGGAACTTAATTTCGAACGAACTCATAGAAAATGTTGTGAGGAAGGCGAAGCAAAGACTGTGGTTTATTGTCAGAACACTTAGAAGATAACAGATCTACTGAAGAGACTGCCTACATTATTCTTGTCCGTCCTCTTTTGGAGGACTGCTGCGCGGTGTGAGATCCTTACCGGGTAGGAATAACGGAGTACATTGAGAAAGTTCAAAGAGGAATAGCGCAGAGAGTGGCACGGACAGGATACAGGATTTGGTGCGGACATCATTGAAACAAAAGCGTTCTCAATTTCAATCACCAACTTTCTCCTCCGAATGCGAAAATATTTTGTTGACGCCGACCTTCGTAGGGAGAAACGGTAACCAGAATAAAACAAGGGAATTAGAGCTGGTACGGAAACATACAGGTGTTCGTTTCTTTCGCGCACTGTTCGAGAGTGGAATAATAGATTATTGTGAAGGTGGTTCGGTGAACCCGCTGCTAGGCACTTAAGTGTGATTTGCAGAGCAGCCATGTGGCTGTCCACGAGGAGAATGAAACAAGCAAATAATCCTGGTAAACACAGCTCTCTAAACTAATGGTTTCCCCGATACGACTGAGTACACAACTTATAACAGAGTTCCCGAGAATCCAAACTGCAGATATGCACCTTACGACAAACATATTATGTGTTCCACATGGTCACCATTCATGTCTCTTCACTGATGCCCCTAAATCACCGGGTGTTGTGACTGTAGTATCAGTTCAGTCCAAACATCTACGGTAGCACAAAAATGTTTCCCTGGTATCGTTCCTGAATGGTTGCCATCGCACGGTAAAAGTATTGAACACTTGTCTGATAGAGCGGCACCGTAACAAAGACAGGCCATTGCAATAAAAAATAACAAGTAACATTTATTGAGAGTATATTACAAAATTGTACTTAACTCTGGTACAATCTGATGCGTGGGACTTTATGTCGTAATCCTAATACAGTGGCAGCTAACTAACTTAGCGGTGTCATAGCAAAGTATGTATTGTGAGTATCACTGATAGGAATGTTTGCAGACACTCTGTTACTGGTCCTAGATCTCCATGAATAGCGACTGCTATGTCGGAGAGTAATTTTCAGAATCTTCAGAGCAGGGATGCCGGTTATCGCCGAAACAACCGGTTTTCGTTTATATCGGACTATTAAAACCGCTCAAGATGACTGGTTTCCGAAATAACCGATTTTCGGTTTTTTATTTCTATCATTTCGTGTAATGAAAGTAACAATCGAACAGAGACTGAAAAATTTTGAGTCCGTCAGTTCCAACATACATTGGATCAAAAGATTAAAATTAAGTAGGCAGGTAAAAGAAAACTTAGTGCGCCCACGGTTTTCTGCTTTTCTCTAAAAGTGATAAGGGCTGATTGCTACAAAAAATGACGAGTGTTCTCTTATAGATACCAATTTTTTGAAACTCCGCTCAAGAATCGTGTTTTAATCGGGGGTTATATCACTATGTGGACGTTACGAACAGTGAGTACCAAAAGGTGATAACTGAGGTTGGTGAACTATTTTTCGTGTTAATTTGTCCATTTTCTAGCGCTACAACTAGATAAACCAATGTTACGTAGTTGCTTTCTATTTTTACTGTAAAATATGAATGAACTGTTAACTTTTAAGTTTTCACCCTACGTTAAGTCATAAATTTATTGTGGCTCCTCCTGTTTTTTTATCTTTTAAAGCACATGAGCATTGAATGTCAATGATAGTGTACATCATAAAGGCTTCCACACTAGGGATGATGCAATTCTGTAATATAACTCATCTCAAACGAAGACAGAAACTACCATACAGACCAGATGGGACAAGTCTTGTACACTGCACGTAGACGAGTATCGTCTAACACGCCATGTCACATGGTAACAGGTACATTATTATCTCAGCAATGCAGTACCAATTTTTATGCTGTGTTTCTCTTGTTCGTTACTATCGGCATTATTATTAAAATAGAACTCACTGTTTTCCCCGTTTTCTCTAACAACACAGTATTTCAAAGCTAGGAGTATTTTACGCATAAAAATTACTCGTTCTTTAAAAAAGAAGTTAATTAAAAAACTAAAAATTTTAGTACTGCTGCTATGGCTAATTGATATTTCGGTTTTTTACCCGCTATTAGTAAAAAATAAAGTACCTGTTAGAAACGAGACCAAACAAGTATCGAAAAATACCGGTTATTCAGAACTGAAATACCGTTGTCGGTTTTAACCAGTCTGTTTTTTCCACCCCTACTTCAGAGTACTGTATTGAGATAACTGGTTGCGCTGAAGTTTACTGTCTGACTGATGGTTCGGAACTGCCTGAATGTCCGTAGCATGTCGTGGTTTGAGCCTGTCAGCGAAAAAATATCCATGTCCACCATTACGAGGCAGAAGCGAAGTCCTCCACACTTTACAGCATACCCTACTGGCTGTCCCCAATACCGCCGGACGTTCGCCGCACCGGAGGAAATGGCGTGCAACGCCAGTCCAGTGGTTGTGTCTGTGTGGTGGCGGCCTCTCGCGGCATTTGTTGTACATCTCGTTTGATACACAACACAAAAATTTTTCAAATACATCGACAACCATCCACAATCCATTCTTACAATTCATCGACACTAACAACAGGCCTCCAGTACATCAAAGCTATAAAAAAAATCCAAGGGTTCAATTCGGGAGACCTGGGAGGCCATGGAACTGACGAGCTATGACCAATACTGTTTTTATCGGAGATTCGTGTTGTACATTCCCGGATAGCCACGTGAAAGTGTGCCGATGCACCTTCATGCCTGTACCACATATGCATCCTAACACCATTAGGAATTTCATACGAATGGTACTCCCACACATTAACACTGTTGTGCCATAGACATGACTGCACTTCTGCAGACGTCATAACAGAGAAACCATTTGTTTCTGGATCAATGTTTTCTAGGATGATTTGCTTGTTTCATTGTTCTCTAAGAGCTCCTTTCGTTTATACCTACAATAATCGGACACCCTGTAGATGGAGTTTGTTTGGCATTACGCTGGCGGATCGTAACGAACAACCTCGCAACATGGTACATGGATGACATGGCTGGCGAATGTACATACCAAGGAATCAAAGGAACACGTCGCTCTTCGAGAAGAACTCGCACATTTTCCGGTGCAAGTGTCTGAGCATAATATTGCTAATACGATAACAGGAATGGATAGTCTTACACCATCAACATTTCCGCCGAACCCTGCTGAACTGATACTCCAGTATTCCCATAACGGAAGATGGCGTTGTATTGGAATGACAGCAAATCGTGTGGTGACGAGATGGACTGAGGACAAAAGTGTGGCAAGAAGAGTAGGCACAGGTTCTTCCCGGAAGTCTACACTCTGAGAGGGCATAGGGTTGTCCTACTGTCTGTGATAAACAGATGAATGACAACAGCTGAATTCAGGGCGGGGTCTACAGGCAGAGTGTCGTCACGAACCGCCAGGAACAGGTTAATGGAATCTCGGTTGAGATCACGAGTTGCCATGCGTTGTCTACCGGTGACACAGTACCCCATTTGACAGAGACTGGCATAGCGTATAGTTAGCGTCAACTGGGACGTTAGTGAAATTCTTTTATGTAAAGCGATGAGTCGCTCTTCAATCTGTGGCGGTCAAAGAGACACCGGTGTGTACACGGACGACCTAGTGAGAACAAGAAGTAGCGATTCTCAAGACCCATAACTGCTGGATTCATGGTGTTGGCAGCTATTGGGTTTGACTACAGGACTGATTTAGTATTTGTTGAAAGGAGGCTAAATGCTCTTCCGTATCTGACAAGAGTGGAATGATAAACATATCTACCGGTGACTCACAACTTGAGCTTGCTGACATTGCGTCTCGCGCTGGCAACCGTTATCATATTTGTACCCACCTACATACTTCATTTGACGGCTCTTCACTACAAGATTTTCGTTTTCATCACTTTGTTTTATGCATCACCGCCCGGATAGCCGTTCATGTTAAAGCGCCGCTTCTGGGACTGGGAGGTGCAACGACCTGGGATCAAATCCGTACGTCAGATTAAAGACGAGGATCAATGTTCCGGGCAGCCTGAACGTTGTTTTTAGGCGGTCTTCCACATATCCGTAGGTGAATACCGCGCTGGTAGGCACGTCCCGCCCCGCAAATACAATGACGGGAAAAAATGCAGCACCAAAAATAAGTGATGTAGAGTAATTAAATTTCGGGAATAGAAATGGTTCAAATGGCTCTGAGCACTACGGGACTTAACAGCTGAGGTCATCAGTCCCCTAGAGCTTAGAACTACTTAAACCTAACTAACCTAAGGACATCACACACATCCATGCCCGAGGCAGGATTCGAACCTGCGACCGTAGCAGTCGTGCGGTTCGACTGAAGCGCCTAGAACCGCTCGGCCACCCCGGCCGGCTCGGGAATACACTTTTCTAGGTAGCATATTTAAGTGGTTAACATTGCAAGATCAGATGTTAATGTAAGCCGAGTAAAACTATTGCAAATGTGAAATATTGGTAAATTAATAACCGGTGCACCCGTCAAAATGTTGAGTGCAGGCATGGAAACGTGCATGCGTGGTGTTATACAGGTGACACATGTCAGTTTGTGGGACGAAATTCCGTGCCCGCGGCACTTGGTCTGTCAATGCGAAGACGGTTAATGCTGTTCGTTGATGACACTGGAATTGTCGTCCTATGATGTCCGTATGTGATAGACTGGAGAGAGATCTGGTGATCGAGGAGGCCAAAGCAACATGTCGACACTCTGTGGAGCATGTTGGGTCACAACGGCGGTTTGTGGGCGAGTGTTATACTGTAGAAAAACTCCTACTGGTATGTTGTTCATGAATGGCATCGCAACAGGTCCAATCACTGACGTACAAATTTGCAATCAGGATGGGTGGGGTACCTACGAGAGGGCCTCTGCCGTAATACGAAATCGCATCGGAGACGCAATTCCAGGTGTAGGTCCATTGCGTGTAGCATGCAGACAGCTTGGTTTCAGGCCCTCATGTGGCCTCCTCCTAACCAACACACGGCCATCACTGGCACAGAGGCAGAAATATCTTTTATCAGAAAGCACAACAGATCTCCATCCTGCCCTGCGAGGAGCTCTCGCTTGACACCACTGAAGTCGCAAATGGCGATTATTTGGTGTCAGTGGAATGCACGCTACAGGCATCAGGCTCGGAGCTGTCCTTGAAGTAACCGATCTTTAAGGGTTTGTTGTGTCACTGTGGTGCCAACTGATGCTCAGACTGCTGCTGCAGATGCAGTACGACACGCCACAGTCATACGCCAAACACGATGGCCTTCCTGCTCGGTAGAACTACGTGGCCGTCAGTCTTCTTCCAACCGTGCATTCCAGAGACCACCGCTGCCAGCAATGATGTACATTGTTTGCGCTCCTACCGAGCCTTTCTGTAATCTCGCAGAAGGAACGTCTAGCTTCTCGTAGCTCTATTACACGACCCCGTTCAAACTCAGTGAGCTGCTGATAATGACGTCTTCTCGCCTTAAAGGCATTCTTGACTAACATCAGCTCATCACAGCCAGTCTCAAAGGTAGTAATGCTCACGACCGCTACATCCTGTTTTTAAGGAAAACACGATTTGCGTCCTCATAGTGGCACTACTAGCGCGACTGGCGCGAAGTTTGAAAAGACGTCATCTTTCAAATGTAGAAACACTCCGACCAACTTTCATTCATTCCGTACAATTCCTGCTTGGTAATGCGATTTTTTTCCGTCATTGTATTTAGAAAACTTTCACACGAATAACACTACACGCAGACAGATGGGATACACATACTCCGTTTTGAGGGGTGACAGGCCGGCAACAGAAAGGGCATCCTGTCACCACTTAAAGTAACCACTCCACGTCCATTGGTAACCGTGCCGACAGAGCGCCGATGAGGGCAGCAAAGACACAGGAAAAATGCGTCATTTTGTTTTACACATTGTCAGAGTTTGGAGTTATTCTAGCAGTTCTTATCGGTTACTAGCGTCAGATTAGTTCATAGTATTGCTCGCCGTGTCGTTAACAGCAACAAAAGATGCTGTTGCACGGAGCTGGCATTCGTTCGCAACGTGGGAGGAGGTAAGTAGGCACTACGGCGAGTGACAGAACAAGGCTGCGACTTTAGTCGTGAGAACGTTAGTAGCTGTTAGCTTGCCGGAGCGGAACGGCAGCTCGTCCGGGAAATCTGGGGTTCCACGCGGGGAATTGGCGGTTTTCCCGGGGGGCGGCGAGGCCTCACGGCCCGCCCCACGTCACCAGCACTCTTTGCTGCCGCCATGTGCCGAGTCACTGGCAGTTCGACGTCACGGATGATTCACGTGAACCGTGCGATCGGGAAAAACCCTGCAACGGTTACTTCGTGGCATTAACCTCACGGACACAAATGTGCATTGGTGCACTAGAGGTCATAGTAGAGAACAAGACCGTTGGAGGCTCTGCTTGTGTGTTGGGAGAGCGAATGTGCTTGTCTCTCCGCACGTTTACTATCAGTTCCCTGGGTAGTTAGTGCCCATTCATTTCGTATAAATCACTGCTTGATTTGTGTTTATATATTTGTGATTCGGTGTTGAGAGAGAGAGAGACTGGGTTTTCTCTCCATGTATTTAACATAAAATGCTCGTATGGTCTGTGTTAAATTAGTTAGGCTCCTTGCTACAAGAAAGACTGATGCTAATTTTTCAGCCAAAATTACCTGTCACTATTAGAATGATATAATCTATAGTTCATTATCAAGCAAGAGTGTGCAAATTAATAAAGGGAAGTTAACCTGCAGCTGCACAGCAAGGATTTTGAATTTCTTAAGTCTGATTGTTTTATATTTTCGATACGCACCGCAATTTTTACTGAAGTATAGCCGGCCGCAGTGGCCGAGCGGTTCTAGGCGCTTCAGTCTGGAACCGCGCGACCGCTACGGTCGCAGGTTCGAATCCTGCCTCGGGCATGGATGTGTGTGATGTCATTACGTTAGTTAGGTTTAAGTAGTTCTAAGTTCTAGGGGACTGATGACCTCAGATGTTAAGTCCCAAAGTGCTTAGAGCCATTTGAACCATTTTGAACTGAAGTATAGGTGGATGGCTCAAGACAAGAGGATATCCTTGGCCGTTCAGTAGTCTTCCTTGACCGCCACTTCAGGTTTCGACTCCTCGATCAGTAGGTTTCTTGAGGGCCGATCTATAAGCGGTAATGAAGATATTGGAGCGGATGAGACGTTACCGGAGCAAAAATATTTTTATCTGCTCCAGTTCCATAGTCCCTACAATCATTGCAGCAAATGTACCCAACAGATAAAATGATGAATTTAATACAGGACAAAGTGCTCGTTCTTCAACGCCGGAGGAAGCATGTATCATTCTGCTGGATAGCATTTTTAAAGGGACTCTCATTGTTATTAATTTTTGTCACATTAATAACATAAAATAAATAACAAAAAATGTAACAAAAATAAATGTACAAATCGGTAGTTACTTAAAAAACAAGTATTTCGATTTCGCTCATGAGAGGTCTTTCAATTTTCGTGTTCCTCATCCTTGTACGTTGGTGGTATTCACAGCTGGAGGCTCATTGTAGCTGGGTGTTCCTGGAAGGCAGGTTTCGTGTAGAGGGACGCCTCGTTTGCCCGGCTGCTGCATCTTTCCTCCTTCCCAGGTGTCTTGCTGCGTCCTCATGTCGACAAGAGCCCGTCGGTTTGCTGTTATTAAGCAGTTTGTTGACTGGCGTGGTTGGTGATGTTCGTCAGTTTTTTAAAGGTTTTGTCTAATGCTTTGATAAGGAAAGCCATAAAGATTTCTACATAATTTGGTATTTCCCTTTTTTTCGTGTTGGTTCCATAGACAAATTAGAAATTTTAATTCCTCCGTGTGTCGCAGATAGAAAATGGCGTGCGCTATTTGGGCGACTATCCATGTGATGGCTGATCTCTTGCAGGCGGGGTCTGGTACCGTGATTATTGTTGCGTGAAAATGACACGCCTTGGTCTGCTGATTTGGGTCAGTATATGTTTTCTCATCTCCCACTGCTCGATGAAAAATCGTGAACGCCAGAGACTCTACTTCACTGCGCGTGTCGGAGTCATCTGTTCATGTCAAGTGTATGCCTGCCATTTTTCCACTGATCAGTATTGTCATAATTCAGGAAAATCAGTTATCAGATAGTCAGGAAGCCATTCAACCGAGGGAAGAGCAGTGGCAAGGCATGAAGGGCGATATGCTGGTGTCGGTAAACGTCAGAACGTTACCCATTAACGCATGGCTTCCACTACAGTGGTAAGATCCCCGAATCGATGATGCCTGCGGTGTATGATTGGCTAAAAGGCACTTTTTAATAGAGTGCACCTTATACCAGACGGCAGCGGCTAATGTAAGTGAGGAGCTTCCCCCAGTTTTAGCTAATGATGGACGATTATAATAAAGCTACTGGATTGTTGTGCATCGTCCAGACTCCCACGTAAGGTAGCAGACTGGACATTTTAGGGACGCTGGGTGGCTGGATCTTCTTTTTTTCTCTGTAGCAACCAACCAGCCACATGTATGTGTCATAATCTATCACCTTTTTATTGTAACTGTCTCTTCATAATAGTTTTTTTAAAATTTAAGTCATTCCAACCATATTTTAGTACTGGCATCAAGCAGCTCGAGACCGTGGGCTCGAATAATCCTGTCATTGTCAGCCTCGATTTTAAGTTTTTTTAAATCTGAGCGTATCTAGCTTGGCTGCAGTTTAATATTGCATCTTCAGACAGCAATTACTATCAGTTATGTTTCAGCGATGACGACCGTTGGTTGTATTACGTTCAGTGTCCTTGGTAAGCATCCACATCATGCATGAGCCCGTGGGGAGACTGCTCTTGTTTTCCACTACAGTTCATATTACAAGTTCCGCTTTCGCTGTGTATTATTAGAGGACAGCGCAGCCTTCCGTGCTAACAAACACAAAGCGTTGTTCGCTTCCGTCTATGCACACTCACTATAATTAACACCTTCAGTATTCGGTGTTACATACGCTGACGATCCCCATTTTCGTTATCACTTGCTGTTATCCAAAGTAACTGCCATTCACATCATACATACAGGTTTCCACATGAATCAGGAGTCTTTATGTCTCTAGAGTTTTCCGCAGCTGCAGCTGCTACAGGCTGCATGGCGTGGGATTTCCAAAGCGACGGGAGTGCTCGATAAGATCTCACAAATGTTCACTGAATTAAAGTACAGGGATTCGTGGGACACGTAAGTAGTCTGAAATCTTGACTGTACTTTTCCAGTCGTTATGTGAACACTGCTGGCCCTGTGACGAAGAACATTATTTTGTAGTATATCATCATGATCCTTGAAACTGCAGAATGTTTGCCAGTACTCGATCGACAGACTCATTGTGCTTTCGCAAGGTTACGTCTCCTCTCTAACGCCACATGCAGCCAAAACCTTCACCTAGGAAATGCTATCAGAAGTCTAAAGCTCTGGAATTCTTATGCTTTTCAGAACCACGGAAATACAAACCATCATCATCAGCATCATCATATCAAGAAATCGGTTTTATTTTTAAACATTTTTATAAGGCGGTTGTCAACAGCCGATAGATACACTCTAAGACAAAAAGAAAGCGACGCATCACGAAGGAATTTAAGGAATGGGGCGGAAAGCGGTAGATGTCATGGACATGTACAGACAAACAGATGATTACATTTTCAGAAAAATTGGATGATTTATTCAATAGAAAGAGCTTCAAAAAAAGCGAGCAGTTCAGTAACGTGTTGGTCCCGATCTGGCTCTTATGCATGCAGTTATTCGCCTTGCATTTTGACAAAGTCCTGCTGAGGGATATCGTGCTAAATTCTGTCCAATTGGCGCGTTAGATCGTCAAAATCCTGAGCTGCTTGGAGGACCCCGCCCATAATGCTCCAAACCTTCTCAACTGGGGAGAGATGGCGACCTTACTGGCCAAAGATAAAGTCAAGCAGCAGAAACTCTCGCCGTGCGCAGGCAGGCATTATCTTGCTGAAATGTGCCGGATGACTTGCCATGAAGTTGTAATCATTTATTTGTCCGTACATGTACAGCACATCTTCCGATTTCCGTCCCATTCGGGTAATCGCTTCGTAGTGCGTTATATTTTATAAAGTCCATTGAACTCATGCTGTCTATAAATGCTCATATGAGCCGAAACATTATGACCATTTGGTTAACAGAGTGTTGTCTTTTTTTGGAACGTAATGGACCGGCGATTCTGCTAGGCATGGTCCGTGGTAGGTTTCCAGAAGTATGTAACACCATATGTCTACGCACAGGTCACGCAATTCCCAAAAATTACGGGTCGGTGATTTGTGGATGAGGAGCTGGCGCCCGATAGCGCCCTACATGTGTTCCATGGGTTCACATGAGGGGAATTGGCTGGACAAGGCGTCAACATGAGTTCACTATCACGCTCGTCAAACCGGTGTAGCACGATTCTGGCCTTGTGACATGGGCATTTATTCTGACGATGTGGTGAAAATGGCGGAGATTCCAGCTCTTTTCCCCGCGCTAAAGCACAGGTACATTTTCCTGAATGAAATCCAGTTCTCTTTGCACAAATTTTTTACCTATTTCGTTAAGAAGTTGCCAATTATTGTTTCGCCCTTTTCAAGGTCAGGACCCGGCAGATGAAATCGAGTTCACGTCTTTTGGTTCCCACTGCTTTTATTGCTGTTACGTCAGATACGTTGTGGAGTGAACACAAATCTCATTTACAGAAACAAATCGTAGCAAAACACCATTTGTAAAACGGCCCGAAAATTTCTGAGTAATTCGTTTACACATTCGCTTTTTTCATCGCTCAACAGACGTTGTCACAGTAAAATAAATTGTGTAATACGTGCATTTCTTTTTCTGCCAATATGCCTATGATGCTAGGCTTGTTATGTACCTTTAATTGCCCATCGTCGAATACCGCATTGCAAGCTCTTTCGACGTTCCATCTCTGGTTGCGGTTTTAAGACGTCCTTCTCATCCATCGTTTTAAGAAACATAGAGAAAAGTTTGAATTCGATTGTCAGTTCGTTTGGTGTTGAAAATAAACGAGCAGCCGCCCCACAAAACGGCACCACGAGGAAGTGTGATTGGCTTCACTGAATCTTTTCTACCTTTCCTGTTAATCCAACTTGGTACCGCTCCCAGGCCCTTGAACAATACTGCAGAATTTCCAGAATGATTTTTCACTTTATAGTGGAGTGTGCGCTGATTTTACACTTCCTAGAAGACTAAAACTGTTCAAATGGCTCTGAGCACTATAGGACTTAACATCCCCTAGACTTAGAACCACTTAAACCTACCTAACCTAAGGACAGCACACACATCCATGCCCGAGGCAGGATTTGAACCTGCGACCGTAGCTTCAGCGCGGTTCCGGAGTGAAGCGCCTAGAACCGCTCGGCCACAGCGGCTGGCACTAAAACTGTGTACCCCGTCCTCACGACTTTACTTCCGCCAGCATCTCTTCTACTGAGTAACAGAATTCACAGAAGCTCTGCTGGATACGTTGCTGTACACTTTTTCCAGGAGTACTAGTCGCGCAGGGCAGCAAGAGAACTTCTGTGAAGTTTATTGGGTTGAGGAGGAGTGACTAGCAGAAGTAAAGCTATGAGAACGGGCGGTCAGTTGCACACGGATAGCTCTGCCGATACTGAACGTGTCCGTCATAGGCAAAAGTCAAGGATTCGAGGCCTGGTGTGGCACAGAGTTTTAATCTGTCAGGAGGTTCCAATATTCAAGGATTATTCGAACAACGTTTGTGTGATCGACCTCTTAGGTGTGTAAAGATGTAAATAAGATTCCTCCATTACATGTCTCTCGTTAGCCGTCCTCACAGCTTGGTTTATACAATCGTTCCACTTCTCGACAGATACTTTTCTATACTTGCTGGTTTTGACTGATTCTTATGACTGGTCGCCTATTTTATGGACATCCAGTATGGGAACTTTGTGCCTACGACATGCCCCCCTCCCCCCCTCCTCCCCCCCCGCTGTACTCCCCCTAGAAAAACCTCTCATAGGACTGAAACCAGTTTATGCCAGCTAGTTTACGTACTAATAAAGAGTAACAGTCGTATAAAATTTCCTTGAAGTCCATCGAACACTGATTTCGCCTCAGTAGATGCCTGTCCATTTAAGACCCTCTAACACTGATTTGCGTGTGCCTGCAGAAATCTTCAGTTCAGTTGCGTATCTGTTGACTATTCCGTAGTTTTCTTATTAGATGACAGTGCAGATGTGTGTCGAATGCTTGCTGGAACTCACTGAACACAAAATCAACTTGTGTTTTTTCGCTATCGTGAACGACGAGAGCAAACTGGCTTTCATACGCTCAGTTGTTGCGGAAACAACGTCGATTGTTACGAAATACTTGTTTGGTCTCCATAAAACGGTCACCAGAAAAATCATCATGCGCGAGCTCAAAATGTGTGCCAACTCGAGCTGATGGTCCTCCACTAATGACCTCGTCGTCGACGGAAGATTAATTCCTAATCTTCTTTCCTTTGGACATATTTTCACCTACTTTACGCGGCGAGACTGAAGTGCAACTCTTTTTATAATGGCGGCTTGGTTGCTATTGGAATGCATTCCTCATCTAAAGGCAGAGTTCTCATATGCGAATACAGAAAATTTGAAATAGATTACGGTTCTTCCCACCATCCTCCCCAACCCCTCCCTCCACCCCCAGCACCCCCCCCCTCCGCCCTCCACCCTCACAAGGAACCTCCCATCGCACCCTCCTCAGATGTGGTGATAAGTTGGCACAGTGGACAGGCCTTGAAAAACTGAACACAGATCAATCGAGAAAACAGGAAGAAGTTGTGTGGAACTATGAAAAAAAAATACGCAAAATATAAGAAATGGGTAATTCATGCGCAACATAGGCAACATCAAGGATAGTCCGACGTCAGGAGCGCCGTGGTCCCGTAGTTAGCGTGAGAAGTTGCGGAACGGAAGGTCTTGGGTTCAAGTCTCCCTCGCGTGAAAATTTTAATTTTTTAGTTTCAGACAATTATTATCTGTCCGTCCGTCCAAAGTAACTGCGCCGTAGTATGGGGACGCTACAGCTAATCAAACATCGGAACACGCGACGTCAGTCGACTACAACGCACGGAAGAGAGAGTATTCCTGCTAACGAGGCTCCCCTGGCTCGCAGTTGACTGTTCGCTACTTTGGACGAGAGTGCATTAAATACGTGAGATGTATTCCATGGGCAATATGAATCCAGCAAATATAGCGGACGGACGGACAGATAATAATTGACTGAAAATAAAAAAATTAAACTTTTCACTCGAGGTAATACTTGAACCAAGGACCTCTTGCTCCGCAGCTGCTCACGCTAACCTCGGGACCACGGCGCTCGTGAGCTCATTAATGTCATTGATGTTGCATATCCTACGCATGGACTACTCAGTTTGTATATTTTGCTTATTTTTTTCATAGTTCCACACAACTTCTTCCTGTTTTATTGATTGATCTATGTTCAGTTTTTCAAGGCCTATCCACTGTGCCAACTTATAACTAAATCTGAGGGGGTAGCAATGGGGAGGTTCCCTTGTCAGAAGAACATCGACAACGTCATATTATAAACTTAGAGAACATTGTGCTTTAATTTTCTTTCTTTCTTCCTAGAAGGATTACTTCAAGGAGCTCATCGCTAATTTACTTCCACGGCTTTCTTGGAGAGATTTACAGTGGAACTCATTGGTGTAAACGCGAGGAGTTGCTTCTATTGTAATGGCTAGAAAACTTTCGCCAGACGCCAGTCCAATGTTTATGCTGCGAAACACGATTAAGCAGAGGATTTATGAATATGAAACGTGTGCCCGTGCTCGGGATAGACGGCTAACGTTAAATGTAGGGAACAGAATAAACGGTCGAGTTTCCACAAAAACTGACTGCTTTCCCAAGCCGCGTACTGTTCCCACGGGCGCATGCTGCTCTTTCCCGCGTCTTTGCACAATCGGGCTGAGTGCTCTCGTTTCCTCGTGCGGTTGTTCACCTTAATTTGAAGTATAATAGGGTGTTCACTACAGTGGTGCAATGTGATCAGTGGAATTCATTGAAACATTATTCGTGTCCACTGTTTCCTTCAAAATTACACGTCAGATAACATAAATCTGATTCTGTTCTCCTGTCTATATCTACATGTACTCGTACATGGTTACTCTGGGTTTCACATTTAAATGTTTGCAGAGGTTCGACGAGCCACTTTCAAATATTTCTCCTCCGTTCCTCTCCCGAATAACACGGAAAAATGAGTACCTAAATCTTTCCGTTTGAGCTCTGATTTATTTTATACCGAAAGCCATTCTCCCTATGTAAGTGGAAATAAACAAAATATTTTTGCATTCGGAAGAGAAAGTTGGTGAATGTAACTTTATGTACTGATCTCGCCGCAACGAAAAACGCTTTTGTTTTAACGATTCATATCGGTGACACTCTCTCCGCTATTTCGTGATAATACAAAACAAGCTGCCATCTTTGGACTTTTTCTATCTCCTCCGTCAATTCAATCTGATTACGATCCCATATCACTCATCTGTTCCCTAGTAGAGGGCAGAAAAGCGTAGTGTAGGCAGTCTCTTTAGTAGATTTGTTGCACCTTCTAAGTGCTCTACCTATAAAACGCAGTCTTTGGATCGCTTTCCCAATTTAATTAGTCTGTCATTGCAATCTGTACGTATTTTGTTGAACAGACACCCTTTAAATTTGTGTGATTTATCATCTAAACTAAAATTGACGATGCTTTGTTAGTATTCACAAAGAAAGCCACCCACTTTTTGTTTTTCATGGACAGTTGGCACTTTTCGTACCATGCAAATATGTTGCCTAAATGATTTTATAATTCGTTTTGACCTTCTGGTGACTTTACTAGACGGTAAACAACACCATCATCCGCAACCTTAAGATAGTTGCTCAGATTGTCTTCTAAATCGTTTGTATGGATTAGGAATAGCAGAAGGCTTCTAAAGTTTCGTTGGATAACGTTAGGTATCATTTCTGTTTCACTTAGTAACTTCCTGCCAGTTACTAAGGATTGTGGATTGTGACCTTTCTAAAGGGGGAACACGAATCCAGTCGCACAGCACGCACGCAGTTTAGCGGAAAATATACAGGTGTGGCTTACGCGTGCAGAACACGACAGTGTCTGCCAGAAGTTAGGAATGGTGCCACAGACGAGCGAGCATTCACAGCTGTGGCAACAAGACGAGGGAATCAAATTACGATTCATAACTCTGATCCCCTTCCCGAATCATAGAGTTGCAATGGGACTAATCAAACCGTCGATTGAAGTTGTCGACAAATTTACGGATAATGCTACAGGCCATATCCACTTACTTTTGCTATTGTGAATTCTGTCAAATTGAGATTTGTACGGTCATAAATTTTCTAGAGTGGACGAAAAATCTTAGTTTGGACTGTTAATAAACGTCCACCTACGTTCGCTGTAATAACCACAGTAGCTGAAAGGCAAATTGAACTCGTGCCGTAGGACCAAAACAAGTATTCTCAATTATTTGTGTACTCTTCTCCTGCTCCATACAGAACAAAGTAACATTACTACGCTTACGTGAGTACACGAATTACGTACTTAAGTTCGATGCTGGCGTTATGTGGAATGATGTTTTGAGATAAATTGAAAGTTTTCAAAAGTCTATAAATGGGAACCCAAAATGTTATTTACACCCTTTGTTACGTAAAGTACCTTCAAAGAGAATGCTAGTGGTGGAGTATGGTCTCAGATGTGCGACTGGATTCATGATTGTCAATCAGAAAGGTCACTGTTCATAGTAACTGATAGGAAATCGTTGTGTGAAACAGAAGTGATATCTGATGTTGCCCAAGAAAGTGTTATGGGTCCTCTGCTGTTCCTAGTTTATATAAACGATTAGAGAGACAATCTCAGCAGCTATCTCCGATTTTTTGCATGTGATAACGTCATCTGAATGTCACTACGAATCTCGAAACGATTTAGAAAAATATATTTGAGGTACCAAAATGGCAACTGTCCCAAAACAGTACAGAGAGTAAGGTCCTGCACCTGAGCACTAACAAAATATATTAAATCTCGGTTACACGATAAATAACGTAAATTGAAGGCTTGTCGATTCAACTAGGATTACAATTACGTACAACTTAAACTGGAGCCATCTAACAGAAAATATTGTGGGGAAGGCGAACTGAAGACTACACTTTATTTGAAGAACACTTAGAAGATGCAACAAGTCTACTGAAGAGACTGCCTACACTAGCTTTGTTCATGCTCTTCTGGAGTATAGCTGCGTGTTATAGGATCTTTATCTGATAGGAATGAAGAAGGACAAAAAAAATTTTAACTAAGGGTAGCTCGTTTTGTATTGTACCAAAATAGAGGCGGGAGCGTCACAGGTATGATACTCAAGGTAGGGTGGCAATAATTAAAACAGAGTATTTTTTCGACTGCAGCGAGATTACTTTTCCCTCCATTTGCCCGAGGATGATCTGAACCCGTATTGACTGACTATGAAAAACCAGACAACGGCCAAGTCTCAGTGGGAGAAACTGGGCGAATGATTGGCATGACAGACACATGCTTAGTTGATTGACATTTCCTGGTCACGTTGAACTATCATACAGAAATGATTTCTTCTCTGGACGTATGCGTGCCGAGACTATTGGCACTATCTCCTCTGACATGTGATACACGAAAAAGATATGCGTGACGCTAATTTCACTGTTGTCGCGATTAAGAAATATATGTCGAAAATTCAGGCTGCATTTGGCAACCAAACGTAAATGCCAAATGCTTGCTGAACTTTACGTAACTTTGAATGCAGCTACAGTCGGACGACTGAGCTCGCAACTTGTAAATTGTATCTTACAATGGAACTGATCAGCCGTTTCCGTTTTCGAAACGAATGTTTGTTGATGATGCCAATTGGCACATCACTTAGACCATTGTATCATTTGAGTTAACGCCGCAGAGTATATTCCATTTAGGTGCTCAAGATGGAACGGCCCCGGAGCAGCTGGTGGCAAAGATGCTAGGTGCCTACTGCATATTTCGCTTAAGCAAATTTCTTGAAAACAAAAATCGTTACCGAAGACAATTGACGAAACAGTTCAGTTACACACGGATGTCCTTCAATAGGATACGCCATTGTCTTTCATATTGCGAAGACCATAGTATCACATGACTGAGGACTGCGATCTAATTTGAAAGTTATTACTGGTGTCGACATACTTTTCTGAAACTTGTCGGTTTTGATGACGTTCAAGATAGCACCTTATGAAAGTTTGGAAGACCTAAATAGCAAATCACAAAATCAGAATGAAAGTAAATAAGAATAAACCAAAAATTTGATACTGGTAAGAAAAGGGGAGAAGGCCAAAGTGACGATGGACAAGCGACAACTGGATCCGGTCGTAAAATGTAAGTATTTGGGAAGCGGAAGACCTCAAAAGTAACTCAGACAGAAGCTGTGTGTGAATTCCTAAGGGACCAAACTGCTGAGATCATCGGTCCCTAGACTTACACACTACTTAAACTAACTTAACGCTAAGGACAACACTCAGACCCATTCCCGAGGGAGGTCTCGAACCTCCGGCGGGAGGGGCCGCCCGATTAGTGACATGGCGCCTCTAACCGCGCGGCCACTCCGCGCGGCATCAGACAGAAGCTCAAGATTGGCTACAGCCAAGGAAGCTTTCAACGAAAAGAGGAAACTGCTACGTGCTCCACTGAATAAAAATTGAGGAAAATATTGTTTCATAAAATTTTATGGAACAGCCTTTAAACCGCGAAAACATGAAGAGGAAAATATTGCCCAAATGCTGTGTTTCAAGCGAAAAGGTGGAAAAAGAAGGCTGAAAATGTGGCTACGGAGAAAAACTGAGGGTGAGGAACGAGGAGATATCCAAGACACCATAAAGGAAAGAAAGAAACTTTGACTAGATCACTTGCTCAGGCGCCATTGGTTACTCCAGTGAGAAGCTGATGGAATGAGGATGGTAAAGGGAAAGAGAGGGAGAAGGAAAACTAAGGGACAATATCAGAGAGGAAAATGATAAGTAAGTAGAACTAAAGAGGAAAGTCAAGTATAATGTCTGGGCCTGACACAGAGTAGAGGAATGACTATGATGGCTAACAAAATTGTAGATCATCTGGTACAAGAAGCGAGGTAAGAAGCTCCAGAAAAATCAGTTTCCATACAAATCACCGTTTGGGGGAAAAATAACCAAAAGTGTGCTACCATACAGAGACTGTGGGGCCCCACCAAATTTGGCAATGCACATCGACACCACAGACATTATCGATATCTCGCTGCAATCCACAATGATGAATAGGAGAAGCTGAAGAAGACACAAGCTCTCTCATGGCACAGCAGCAACCTCACACAGATGTCAATAAAAAGCCGAGCATAAACGCCCTCTGCCCAGTTTGCGACCTCGGCTGAAGCAATCAACATCATTAAGTAGGACTTAAGTGTTATTTGCGTCTCAGATGAAAATATACTTTTGTAAATGTTGAACATTGGACTCCCAAAGAAGAGCTATAATTGCATGCATCAAGTGTTGTTTTTGTGGTATCGCGTATCGATACCATGTCACGAGTGTCTCAAAGTTGGCATCAGAATAGCAAATTTCCGTCAGGTGTGCGGGATCCAGCGGACCCAATGGCGCACGTCTGCTGAGCCACCCCTTCAGTGGCTCCGTACCACGAGCGCCCTGTGCCGCTGCGATATAGGACAGCTAGTGGCAGCCACTCGGTCACTCGCACTGGGAGCAATTTCGCGACGTGATGCTGTGCAGACGACACCTATTCGCAGCTCCGACATCAATGCTTGTGTCTTAGTTCAGAGGGTCTCATGCTTGTTGACACTGAAATTGCAGGACTTGTTTCTTGTTGCATTATTTGTAATGAGCCTTCATACGCTTGAAGAAATACAGGTCAGGTAAATCTTCCATTTACTGTGTGAACTTCTTAACTGATCATTTATGCTCCTGTCCAGCTGTGTAAGAAGTTGTAAACAACAGTTTAATAATCAGTGGCAGGTATAAATTATCAATCACACTTGTGGCTGGCTCTGAGCACTATGGGACTTAACTTCTGAGGTCATCAGTCCCCTAGAACTTAGAACTACTTAAACCTAATAACTAACCTAAGGACATCACACACATCCATGCCCGAGGCAGGATTCGAACCTGCGACAGCAGCGGTGGCGGGGTTCCAGACGATAGCGCCTAGAACCGCTCGGCCACTCCGGCCGGCACACCTGTGGCAACGGATGTATCGAATTAAGTAAATCTTCTCATTCATTCATGTAATAAAACATTGTGTTCTTGTCATGGGGGAAGCCTCGCCAGAGAGGTCCACCGCATGAGTGTCTGTGGAGGGGATTCCGGTGTTGGTTTCCCGTTGCCTTCCACTGAGGATGATGAAATGATAATGAGGACAACACAACACCCAGACCCTGAGCGGAGAAAATCGCCGACCCAGCCGGGAATCGAACCCGAGCCCCTAGGCGTGACACACCACCGCGCTGACCACTCGGCTATCGGGGCGGACATGTAATAAAGTGCACTAATATTTCTAACATTTCATATGTCGTAGTTCCAATGAACCATCTCTCAGAGCAGTCAAGGAACTCACAGTTATGGCCGAACGATTGTGCTTTTGTCTTGTCACAGTAGAAAGAATAGTAGGGAACCGCCATAAGGTCATGCAGCTACCTGGAGTTCGAGGGTTAACTCGTGCAGCAGAACTGATACATGATAATGGAAAATTAACAGATAGACAGGCAGTGGAACACAGACAGCAGAGGAAAGGTGCAGAATGGAGCTGTCAATCAGCGCGTTGAGAATAAAGGTCCAGCGGGAACGAAACGAGTCAATAGACGGAAGGACGAAGGAGAAGTCACGACGAGTTAGGTTCTCTTCGGCGAGCGGTCCCCCCTGCAGGGCACAGTAAAAAGCGTCGCAATCGGGAACAATGGGGCGGCACTTGAGGAGAGGAAGTGTGGGAAATGGTGCGACCAGACGCTGGATAATTGTCCGCCACGGCCGGCGGGCAGGAAGCACGCGCTAGCGCCACGGCAAGGGCGCCGCGCCACGCACAAAGGCCCGCCCGCCGCAGCCGTGAAATCGCCTCCCGCCGCTCGCTACGCGATACCGCTGCCCGCGCTCCTAGTCGCTCTTTCAGCCGCACTCCGCTACACCGCAGAGAGAGCCGCGGATCGGGGCAGTCTGGCAGGCGCAGTGCTTCCTGACATCCCAAGAGCGTTTAGCGCAGTACCACGCATGGGGTATCGAGCGACATTTGTGACTGGACTGAGGAGTTATTGGTAGGAAGGACGAATCACGTTATCTTGAATGGAGAGTCATCGACAGATGTAGAAGTAACTACAAGTGTGCCCCGAAGAAGTGCAATAAGACCTTTGCTGTTTGTTAGATACATGTTCCTTACATCATTTGAACGATTCTTTTAGCTAAATGATGTGGAACGAGTTGGTTTACAGGATATGTATTATGATCATTATTTTTAGTCGTACTCATGCAACTAGACTCAATATATTTTTTATTTTTTTACTGGCTACCAGTTTTTAAGTAGAAATTCGTCAATGGAATTGGAGAAGTTGTCCAGGAGAAATGATTTTAAATTCGTTTTAAAACTTGCTTCGCTACTTATCTGACAATTTTATTGGGCAAATGAACAAAAAATTTTGTTGTCGATACTGAACTCCTTTCTGAGACACTGACAGCTTCAACAATGTGTTATAAAGCTCATTTTTCCTCTAGTGTCTTACGTATGGACATCACTGTTCTTCTAAAACTGTGATTTATTAGATAGATAGATATCCAGCGATCACAGGCCCTGCAGACCACGCGCTGCTTCCACAATCTGCCTACATTCCTTCCTGTTTTGTGTCCGGTTCCTCAACGTGTCTTCAGTTACCAGGGCTGCTAGGTCCTACGCCAGGTCGTCCATCCAGCGCTGCCTTGGTCGTCCAACGGGGCGTTTGGTGTTTGGTTTCCCCTCTAGTGCCACCTTCGCCTGTCTTCCATCTGGCATACCGGCTACATGGCCCACCCATTGCATTCTTTTGCTCTTTATCTTCTGTAGGATGGTTGGTTGTCGCATCAGAAGGTAGATTTCCTCGTTTTTCCGCCTCCTCCATTCTCCGTTATCTAAAACTGGTCCCCATATCTTCCTCATTACTCTTCTTTCAAATATTAATAGTTTTTTTCTTTTCTCGCTTAGTCATGCTCCATGTTTCTGAACCGTACATTACTGCTGGGCATATCACTGTGTTGTAGATTTTCATCTTAGTGTTCACTGAGATCGATTTAGAGGCGAGCGACTCTCTGAGGGAATGCGTGCATTTCATTCCCACTGCTATTCTTTCCTTGATGTCGATTTTTATTTTGTTGTCCGTGGTAAACCAAGATTTATTATTTATGACGAATTTCACTAGCGAGTATATGTTTTGTGAAGGCGCCATTAAATTGCTTGATCCCTTGATGAGGTACCTACATGAAGTACGCTGGTGAACACTACACATTATTCCCATTGCTCGCTTTTGTGCAATCGATACTTTCTTTCTAAGTGATGAGTTACCACAGTAAATTATTCCATAAGACATTATTGAGTACAAATATGCAAAACATGTCAGGAGGTTGATATGTACATTTTTTTCCAAGCTATACGAATGGCAAAAGTAGCTGAAATTAATTGTCTCCGTTTGTTGTACGGAACTGAATGTAGTGCGTTTTTTCAAAATTTAGGGAGAGTCTGTTTTTAGAGAACCACTTAATAATTCTTTGGAAAATTACATTACCAACTCTTCAGTTGACTTCTCCTTAATGGGATTTCTTGTAACGCTAGTGTTGTCTGCAAAAAAGTACCAACTTTACTTGTTAAATGTTAAGTGGAAGGTGTATATAACGAATAGGAGTGGACCTGAAATTGAACCCTGTGGGACTCCCTTTGTAATAATTTTTCCCCCCCTGTCACTAAAATTTTCTACCTTTCCAACATTGTCTGACGTATTCACTGCGAACTTTTGCATTTGTTTGTTAACTATAATTCAAATCAGCTGTGCATATAGCCATCAATTCCATACAACTTAAGTTTTTATGTGAGAGTAACATGACCTACATAATCAAACGACTTAGGAAGATCACAAAAAAATAACTGGCGATATATTATTATTTAAGGTTTGTAATATTTGGTAAGTGAACGAAGACATAGCGTTCTCAGTCGAGCAATTCCTCAGGAATCCAAACTGTTCTCGGAGATAGTGTCAATAGCAACCTCCGACTTTTTGCAGATAATGCAGTTATCCATAATCTATACTGTTTGAAAAAAGCTCCACTAATACAGTCGGAACTAGATAAGATTTTAACTGGTGCAAAGACAAGTAACTTGCTGTAATTGCTCAGAAAAAATAGAAGTGATAGAAATGTGTATAAGGAGAAGAGCGGCAAAAACATCCTGGACTGAAAGGAAATCTAACAAAAAAATAATAAACGAGATTAACGGGAAGAAGACATTGATTAACCATATACAGAGAAGAAAAACTAAATTAATTGCTCGCTTTGAGGTAACATTTCATAAAGAACATCTTAGACTGAAAATTCGTAGAAAAAAATCGAGAGGCAGTCCTAGAGCATCCAGATTATACAGGATCTTCAGTAGAATGAATTGCAGCAACCACTACCAAATGATAAACATTGTTAGGGACAGAAGAAGATGGCTACAACAACAAGGCGTTGTCGTTAATGTCTCATGATATTGTAATATTCCAAACAGTGAAACGTGATAGTAGCTTGACAACTCCCATCAGTTGTCAAATCTGTATCATGAAGATGAAACTGAATAGTTTAACTTAAACTATGTTCATTATATGTGATATAAAATACTTTTGTAAATACTCAGTTTCTCTGGCTAAATGGCTAACACCAAAGACCAGTTAAATAAAAAGTATTAATTAAAAATAAAATATGACAGTATTGATATAATTTGCTCATAACTTAATGCAAGGGAAAGGTGTCGGTGAACGAAGATGTTTTGTGATATGACTGTATAAGTCTTACGACGTAAGAGGAACACGAAGAATTTGTTCACTCACCATCACCAGCTAGTGTCCACCGAGGAGAGTGTAGCAGAACAGCGCGGTACCTTTGTGGAGGTTACGTGAAATGTCTATGTAGATCTTGGTAGTACACAACCGTCTCACCACGACGAAATCTAAAAGCGTGCTTTATAAATAACAACACAAACGCTCCACTACCGTGATGCACAACGGATAATGGCAAGGGATCACTAGCGATAGAATCTCGATCAGTGGTTTCGATTTCTCTACACCGACGTTGTGGGATTCGTTTGACGCATGAAAAAGAATGTGGAGCAGCTAGGTACCAATGTGTATCTCTGGCAGGCAATCTCAGGGATGCGACAGGGAAAGGTATCACGTAAGCTTCTCACATAATACCGAGGGCAGTTTGAGTGCTGTGCGCCTGTGCAGTATCGGGACAGTATTCTCCAGCCTATTGTCCAAGCCTATAATCAACTTTTCGGCGACGGATTCGTCTTTCAAAGGAATAATAATACACTTTTCGCAAAACTAAGGGACGTGGTAGATGAAGTAACATAACATTATATTCGCGGTGGAAAAAAATGAAAATGCGGGAGCATGTTGTCAGAGATTTCCCAGTCGTGCATAGAAAGATGGTCCTGACAAGGCGCGAAGTCAGTGTGACTACAGCGCCAAATAAGGCTGGTCCCGCAACACGACGCAGTGTAAAGATTTTTCAGAAAACTCTCGGACAATATAATTTCCGATACATATTTGTCATTTCAGTTTTAGCAGTGGAACAATGTTGTTAAACTTCAGTCGTTTGTGCATTGTCAGTTTGCAGCACCACCTTTTACGAATTTGATCAGGTGTACTTGCTGTGCAGTGCAATAGTCACAATAACGGGGATGATTGCTTCTTACTCTATTTCAGTTCCGCCTAAATAAAATCAGTAATTACTGTGAAGTGCCTGAATGCATTAATTTTTTTTATTAGGCGTACTAAGTGTAAGGAAACCGTTTTCGTCATCCAGTATACATTTCGTATTTTTGTGACGACTACGCGAAATAAATAATGAACTATTTCATACATAGTAAAGTATATATTACTCAAAAATTATCATAAGAACTTTGCTACGGAACTGTTATAAAATACTTCGTGTCAACAAACTGAAATCTCGACTGATGGAAGTCGTCTGTAATATAACAGCACACACTTTGTTGCTTTTCTTTCCTCTGCTAGTCACTTGTGGTACTATTAAAGCTGCAGCAGTATAGCTGTCAATATCAGCTGCATGCTATTAGAAAAATTAATGAACTGAAACAATTTTGGTATGGTTTAATGTTTAAATTAGCGTGTATTCACTTTGAACTTCGCGCTAAGCGGAGCTACGTTGTCTTATTACGGCTGAATCTGTGTGTTCGCTGTCCAGACCGCTGTGATGAGTCGTTCTTCGTGCAGAAAAAATGAGTAACTTCAACATTTTTTTAAATAATTGCAGTGGGCCTTAGCAGCTAAACTTTTGGCCGTGCTTTTCTTTCTGTGTATGTTCCGACCTTTCGGATCGGGCCATTCCCTTGTGAGTTTCGCATCAGTGGTACTTTGAAACACAGTGCTGATTTGTGTACAGAAGCTTTTCCGTCTCAAGAAATTTTATCAAATTTGAACTCATCTACATCTACATCGATACTCTGCAAATCAAATTTAAGAGCCTGGCAGAGGGTTCATCGAACCACCTTCACAATTCACTATTATTTCAATCTCGTATAGCGCGCGGAAAGAATGAACACCTATATCTTTCCGTACGAGCTCTGATTTCCCTTATTTTACCGTGGTGATCGTTCCTCCCTATGTAGGTTGGAGTCAACAAAATATTTTCGCATTCGGAGGGGAAACTTGGTGGTTGGAATTTCGTGAGAAGATTCCGTCGCAACGAAAAACGCCTTTCTTTTAATGATGTCCAGCCCAAGTTCTGTATCATTTCTGTGACGCACTCTCCCATACTTCGATATAATATAAAACGTGCTGCCCTTCTTTGAACTTTTTCGATGTACTCCGTCAGTCCCATCTGGTAAGGATCCCACACCGCGCAGCAGTATTCTAAAAGAGGACGGAGAAGCGTAGTGTAGGCAGTCTCCTTAGTAGACCTGTTGCATTTTCTAAGTGTCCAGCCAATAAAACGCAATCAGAATGTGTTAAAGAAGTATGAAGAGAACGATATTGAGAATGTTGGTCTATAATTTCGTGGGTCCATTCTTTTATCCTTCATATATAGAGGAGACAAATACGCTTTCTTCAAGTCGCTTGGGACGCTAGTGTCGGTATCTGTATAGAGACAGGGATTATGACGTCATCTGAGCGACGACGGTCACTATAGTTCATAAATCATTCAAAGCTAGGAGAGTATCTGTGCTAAAGAGAGCAGATACGCAGTTGGGGGGATTAGGCTGTAGCTTGTACCACTGGCGGCTAGATTCGGTTGAAAAAATGCCTATTTTGTTGTGGCACATCATGGAATATTTCTACTTCAGCCCCTACATTTTCATGAAGTTCTGATAGGTGGCGGCGCTATACGTGGCCTTCAAAACGCCGTATGAACGGAAATGCGCTCCAAACAGTTGAGTTTCTCTTGGCGGAAATTCAGAGCATCGAAGATATTCATAGTCACTTGCAGAATGTCTACGAAGACCTGGCAGTGGACAAAACCCCGGAGAGTCGTTGGGCAAAGCGTCTGTCATCACCACAACAAGGTCGCGGTAACCTGTCCGATCTCCCGCTTGCCGACTGGCCGCACACAGCTGTGACTCCTGCGATGTTTGAACGGATCGATGGTCCATGAGACTTCAACTGTTCACTTACGTAATAACATGAAACACCTACAGCCGTCGTTTTGATGTTATTATATTATACGGTAACCAGAGTCAGTTGATAGTTGATGGTTGCAGACACACATACCTGATACAGAATTTTTCGGAAGCCAGTTCATAGATGTTGGTCACTGATGGGACTGTGTAAACAATCGGAGTTCGCCCCCTCAGCATCAGCTAAGGCCTGAAGATGGTGTACTAGTCACCGAGACTACATGCCATATAATAAAATAACATCAAAACGACGGCTACACGTGTTTCATTCGAGGTGATCGACGAATCACCTCGCTGCTCAACTGGACGTCTCTGTTGGTGGTGCTGACACAGTCGTCCACCATTCGGGTTACTTAAAGGCGTATATCCGCTGGGTTCCTCGTCGAAATAACAGACGACCATCTGTGCGGAGTTGCTAGCACGTTACGAGGCTAACAGTGACAGCCTCTGTCTAACATCGTCACAGGCAATGAAACATGGGTTTCTTACTTTGAACTGGAAGCAAAACGGCAATTCACGAAGTGGAGCCATACCATCTCTTCTTCGTTCAAAGCCGCTCCCTCAACCGGTAAAATCATGGGGACGGTCTCCTGGGACTTTGAAGGGGTTATTTTGTTTGATGTCCTCCGTTATGGCGGAACGATCAACTCTGAAGTCTACTAAGCTACCCTTAAGAAACTTAAGAAACGCCTTCAGCGTGTTTGTCGCCACAAAAATGCAAACGAATTTCTCCTTCTCCGTGACAATGCAAGGTCTCACACAAGTCAGTGCACCCGAGAGAAGCTGAAAAACTTCGTCGCAATGTTCTTCCTCATCAACCGTACAGCACGGATCTCGTTCCTTTCGGCTTCCATCCGGTTGGCACAAAGAAGGATGGAGTCCGCGGAAGCATTACGTGGATGATGGGGAGGTTATTGTTGCAGCAAGACGTTACTTCCGACACCGACAAGTAGAGTGGTACCGTGCGGGCATACAGGCCCTGCCAGTAAGGAGGCGCAAGGCAGTCACATTAAACGGAGATTACGTTGAAAATAGGGTTTTGTAGCCAAACGAGTTAGGAATAATATGGTGTATTGGAATCCTGAATAAAACCAACCTGTTTTCAGCAAAAAAGTCTGTTGGATTACGTATTGAACAGCCTTCGTGTGTGCCCGCTTTAAACTGTGTGACGTTTTCAGACGCAATGAAATTGCCATTTAGCAAGTAATGCTGTGTGTTCCATCTTTTTTGAGGAGATGCTCGTTGTCATTTTGTTGAATGCATTCCTGCGCTTGTATCCAGATGATATTCACTGAAGTTCCATACCAGTATAGCTCATCCACATTTTGCAGTATGTTCATGTAATGAACGCTGTTGCCGCTCTGTAGTACTGGAGTGTTAGAGGTGAGAGAATGCTTATCGAATCAGATATGATCAGGATCCTTATCAGGCACAATACACTGAGAACTGGAGAGCTTGCTACTGCCTCTGCCGACAACACAGGCGAATTTTGAGTAGTGAAGTATGTCCGTTGTTCTTTTTGTAGAATTAATAGTAATTCTATTCATCCCTGGATCACTGCAACGAGGATACTGGGTATGTACTGGTATTACAGTTAAAAAAGAACATAATGCGTATATACAGACATATACATGTTTACTTCTTTAGTTCGACAAGAATGGGACAGGTAGTCAGGTGCTATAAACTGTTCTGGTATTTTCCTGAAGTATTTTAGCGAAAGCACAGAGAACGTAAAACAGGACGGTGGAATGAAGATTGGAGCCTCCATCGTCCCAACACAAGGCTAGGTTTTATAAAACGGTGCAATTTCGTTAGATTTGTCCCTAGTGTACAATATTACTGTAACAGTAAATAACTGAATAACGTAGGAAGCTGGTGCTACTTTGTTCATTCATTTCTCAATACTAATCAACACACATACCACATACATTATTTCATAGTGCTGCAGCAAGAGTACACACACTTTCAGTTAATGTCAGGAACATAGCTAGAATGTTTGGTTTCCGATGTGGGTACCGCAACTTGCCATTTGTTTACCCGAAAAACTGAGTCATCCCTCCCACTAGAATGAGAGCTTGAACTAAGAAAGAGCATGAAATGATAGCGTTATCCATTGTAGAGCTTTGGTGTAATATTTTCAAGAAAAGAGAAAAAGCTCTGCCTTCATATGACTGATCAGTTATTTCCAAACCATTAATGAATATTTTAATAGCATCTTGCCCATGCATCTGAACAGTTATCGTAAACGGATTGTTAATGTTTAATGCTCTACGTTAGGAGATCTGATCAATGTTACTGCAAGTGACAATAAAATGATTCAGTACTCCCAGCAGATACTAACAGTAATTCTGTAATGCCTTTCCTTTTTCAGTCCACATTTATTACTTTAATAATTGGTACCAGAGGTTTGCCGTCTCATATGCTCCAGAAATTATGTGCTACAAATTTAAAATTTGCCTAATGCCGTTACCGTGAAAGCTCTTCCGCTAGTGATAGAATACGCAACAAGGGCTGAAGTCGCCTTGAGGGCAGTTTCCGCCAGAGCCGGCCGCCGCGTCCCTGGCCTCCTTAAAAGTGCGTCTCATTGTCGATTAAAGCATTGCCGTACGCCGGAAGTACGCTGACACTCACCCTGCGCCGCCAGCGGCACGTGGTTTGGCTGAGAGTGGCACGCCTCACCACCGGAAACTACGATCACGTTGAGCTGAACGGCTGTCTATCTCTCCATGTATGCAGGTTCCAGACAGGGGACCGTACAGATGTAGCTGTCCAGCTCCACGCCTTCCTACTGTTTGTGAACTGGACTAGTTGATACAAAACTTAACGGAGAACACGGATTTGTATTTTGTTGATTTTCATTGTTCGCCACCGTTAGCATTGCCGTTTCTACTGTATTTTATTTATGGGTCATTAAGTGTTTTTCTCATCCGGATAAATTCTACCAGTCAGTCTTGATTACTGATGATTAGGCATTTTGCATTATAATTCGAGAAGCTGGTCGCATGATTTAATTTATGTGCTAATAATATTAAACACACTGCAGCCTAAGGTCTCGCGTAGCTTCTGAACTTTACAGTAGATTTGACGAACAATATCCATTCAGCTGTGAGATAAGTTGCCGTTGAAACCCAGCCTCCTGTCTGTGACGTGATCATAAATATGTATCTTTGTTTCCAGATTACTAAAATGATTCCCCTTTCGCCACTGCTCCGCCTGTATACTTTCCGTATTGCGTCACGCCATCTCGCGATGGCCATTGGTCATGTCTATCAGCAGTGTAAACTCTTTCTGATATTCGTACTTGCTTTAATTGCCGTTCGTCTCACGGTTGGAAGAAGACTAGGCCTAGTAAGTTTAGATGTGGTGGTAAAACCGTAGCAGTTACATCGTTTATTGTTAGAGTACGTCCGAGACGTGCCTTCCTTAACTTTTATAAATTGTTCGGGCACTTATCTTAGAGCGAAATCAATTGTACTTAGAGAACGATTCAACAGATGCAGCAACCATTCGCGATTTATTGTCTTCATAAACCTTGCTTAAGGTAGCTATCAAAGCTAGTGCGAGCTCATCATCAAAAGTTAATGTTTACGTACACTGAAATGACAAAAGTCACAGGATACCGATAAGCACATATACAGATTTTTGGACAACATGGTTGTTGAGATGAAGCAGCGATTAGTATGATTAATCAATTATTCAAAAACAGTCTTAATCGCATTTGTTATTATTATACCGTCAACTGGTTTCAACCCGACGTAGGAGTCATCTTCTGGGCGTTTACACTGTGAAATAATATATATCCGTCAGAAAGACTCCATTGTAGAATAGCTAAAATTACGTAAATTTAAAATATGTTACCCATTGGTAGACTCCTGTCTAGATAACGGCAGGAAACTATGCGAGACTAACCCTTCGTATAGCGTGCTGAGATCACGTGAATAGACGGCAACACCACCAGCGGCGATCAACGGCATTTAATACAGTTTATATGTAATTACTAGTCATCTTGGTTTAACATAACGTTAAGTGACAGTAAATAACAGAAAACAGAACCGTTCCATTTAAAAATAGTTACAATTATAGTGTTAATTATAAAATAATAACAAATGTTCCGTAGTCAACTCGTAAAATTCGTAAAAGTATATTATATTATGTTACATAATGTAAAGTAAAATAATTTGTGACACACAAAAATTGGTGTCGTCTTGTATTGTAATATATATATTCGTACATTTGAGTCAATTTACTAAAACGGCTAATATGGAAGGACTACAAAGCCCTCTACTCCTTGTGGTGAGGACGCCGTTGCCATGGATTACAAGGCGTATACATATACAGGTGACGGTAGCATCGCGTACACAGTGCATTGGCGGAGCTGTCATCTGTGATCAGGTTATTCATGTCAAAAGGTGTCCAACGCGATTACGGCTGCTTGACGAGAATTAAGAGACTTTCGACGTTGAACGGGAGTTGGAGATTGGCGCAAGGGACATTCCATCTCGAAAATCGTTAGGGAATTCAGTATTTCGAGAGTCTCAGTGTCAAGAGTATACTGAGAATACCACATTTCGGGCATTACGTGTCACTACGGACAACGCAGTGGCCGACGGCCTTCAGTTAACGACCGATAGCAGCGGCGTTTGCGTCGAGTTGTCAGTGCTAACAAACAAGCAACACAGTGTGAAATAATCCTAGAAATCAATTTTGGACGCACGACGAATATATCAGCTAGGACACTGCGGCGAAATTTCACGTTAATGGTCTATGGCACCAGACGACCGACGCGAGAGCCTTTGCTAATGGTACGACTTCGCTTGCGCCGCCTATCTTTGGCTCGTAATCATATCCATTGGGACCTAGACGCATGGAAAACCGTGACCTCCCGATTTCAGGTGGTAAGAGCTTCCCGGCAGGGTCAGGGATTTTCTCTGCCTCGTGATGACTGGGTGTTGTGTGATGTCCTTAGGTTAGTTAGGTTTAAGTAGTTCTAAGTTCTAGGGGACTGATGACCACAGATGTTAAGTCCCATAGTGGTCAGAGCCATTTGAACCATTTTTTGAACACACTTCTCTCAACGAGAGAGCAGTTTGTTGATACCGTCACTGTGGAATGTCTGACATTGTTGAAGGAACCACAACTTCGCCTATGCTTTCACCGCTTCCTCACTATTAAAGTGAAGTCGTTAAAGATGTTCTTTAAGTTTTCGAAAAAGATGAAAATCTCATGGTTGCAAGTTTGCACGGTATGGAGAATGCACGATGATAGTGAACCCAAAGCGTCGGATTGTTGCAAATGTTTCAGCGTAGCGCAGCACTCACCGTACACAACTTTCATCCTTCTATGGATTTCGATTGGTGGTTAGAAACTGGATTACATCACGCAGTTTCTAACGCTCTGACCTAGTTACGTTACGCACCACCCTGTTATACTATGTAATTGGGAACTTTCTAGCGGCAGAGGATTCCAACTTGTGTCAGCGAAGCGGGGAAGTCGACCGGATAATACGCATGGCATGTAACAGCGCAACCGATGTTGAGAAAATTCGCAGCCATTACTTCCCACCTTTCAGCACGCCCTCGTATGTATTGGGTTGGTGAATAAGTCTGTAGCGTCTTTCCATAAGTTTAATAACAGAGACTTCAGTCATGAATAATACACACATCAAAAAAGTTTTGCATCACCCTGGGTTCCAGAACTCTGGAACATAGACATTCACTGTGGATATTGTATCACAAACACAGTCTCTGTGACTGTTCAGAGATTCACTAAACCCGCCCAAAGGTGTAAACAACCATGCATGAGCAGCGCCTATTAGACGGAGGGGGTCCAACAGACGGTTAGTTTCAGTCATTCCACCAGGAAGGAGGTACACGGCTCGTGTTGTCTGTTGTCCAACCATACCTAGACGGTCAACACCGCGGTTCGATCGCGTCCGCATTGTTACTTTGTGCCAGGACGGGCTCTCAACAAGTGAAGTGTCCAGGCGTCTCAGAGTGAACCAAAGTGATATTGTCTGGACATGGAGGAGATACAGAGAGACAGGAACTGTCATTGACATGCCTCTCTCAGGCAAACTAAGGGGTACTACTGCAGTGGATGACCGTTACCTACGGATTACGGCTCGGAGGAACCCTGACAGCAACGCCACCATGTTGAATAATGCTTTTCGTGCAGCCACAGGACGCCGTGTTACGACTCAGACTGTGCGCAATAGGCTGCATGATGCGCAACTCCAGTCTCGACGTCTATGGTGAGTTCCATCTTTGCAACCACGACACCATGCAGCGCGGTATAGATGGGCCCAACAACAGGCCGAATGGACCGTTCAGGATTGGCGTCACGTTCTCTTTACCGATGACTGTTGCGTTTGCCTTCAACCAGACAATCGTCGGAAACGTGTTTGGAGGCAACCCGGTCAGGTTGAACGCCTTAGACACAATGTCCAGCGAGTGCAGCAAGGTAGAGATTCAAGAATGAAATTTTCACTGTGCAGCGGAGTGTGAACTGATTTTGAAACTTCCTGGCAAATTAAAACTGTGGGCCGGACTGAGACTCGAACTCGGGACCGTTGCCTTTTCGCGGGCAAGTGCTCTGTCAACTGAGCTACCCAAGTACGACTCACGACCCGTCCTCACAATTTTACTTATGCCAGTACCTCGTCTCCTACCTTCCAAACTTCAAAAATGCTCTCGTATATTTCATATTTCTATGAAAACTTTTATCCCTCTTTTACCCCCTTAGGGACTGAATTTCCAAAGACACTATAACACGTATATTTTATTTCTAACCGAGAAGTCAAATACCAGTTTTCATAGATGTATCCTTACAGATGCTTTATTAGTACTTTAATAATAATTTACTTCTAAAAAGTACCTCTCACCCACTATTTCACTCCCATAGTGGTTGAATTTCCAAAAATGATGAAGCACGTACTTTTTTTTAATTTCTGATAGAGAAACCAAACATCAGTTTTCGTACTTCTAGTTTCAAACTTGCCTTAACAGCGGCATATCTTCAAAAATATTAATACCCTACTTCACCCCTTAGGGGGAATCTCGAAAAATCCCTTCTTAAACGATGCCTGCTATATAAGATCAACACCCTCTCCATATTTAAAGTTTCTGTCCGTATCTGTTTGGGCTGGGCGATGATGAGTCATTCAGTCAGGACATTGCCATTTTTATATATATATATATATATATATATATATATATATATATATATATATATAAGAGATTGATGCTAATCTGTGATGCTATATTGTCTGCCTTAGTGTGCCTAAACCTATGAGGCCCTGCGACGAGACTGTATCATGGCTGCGTGCAAACAAACCACCTCAATAACAGCAACTACTTTCCGTGGTAGTAGCATCTTTTATCTTGACGCCAAAAATACTTGGTGAATACAACACCTTCGAGCCTTCTGATGACTTTACTAGACGACAAGATCATCTGCAAATAATTTAAAGAAGGCTGTTCCGATTGTGTCCTATCTAGATTAAGATTAGCAGAGGGCCTATAGCGCTTCCTTGGGGAACCCCAGGTATAACTTCGGTTTGACTCGATGGCTGCTCTACCTTTCCGGCAGGAAATCGCGAACCCACTCGTACAGCTGAGACCATGCTCTTCATGCGCCCAATAGGACTAGAAGCGTTACGCCGATACATCCTCCACCTTTTTCTTTTGTCTTTTTCCCGTTGCTCTACAGGGTCGGCACTATTGTATGTCAGTTTTGGGAGTGTTACAGGAATTTTGTGGCCGGGTTGCTTCCCTAACGACATTACACCTCCCAGGGAGGCCTCCGTGTAAACCACTTGTAAATCTCATGTTCAAGTGTGCTAGCGTTTTGTAAGAGTTTCCGCAGTGTGTAACTGAGGCAGGATGTGGGTACAAGCCCGGTATTTACCTAGCTGGATGTCGGAAACCGCCTTAAAACCACATCCAGGCTGGCCGGCTCACCAGCTCTCGTCATTAATCCGTGAGCATTACACCCAATGCAGCCGTGCAAAGGGTATAGAATCAGAGCGGGAGATAGAACTAATTTACTCTTACATTCAGAAACCTAATGATATCAACCAAACTTTGCCTTTTGGTTGTTGGACACGTTATTTGTGAGGTAAACAAGTGTTAAACGCTTTAGCGACGGCCTCGACGTTAACCATCATTCTGTGTAGTAGCCCTTCCAAGCGGTGCTCGGCAGAACTCCGTATGGATAAACGGCAGCTACGGGAGGCGCCCTTGAGCTGCTACGCGGAAGTCTGCCGGCTGTCAGTCGAGCGGCGCAGCGCCACCGGGTTGTTGGCTGTGCGAGGTCGTTCGCTGCCGCACTGTCAACAGCTCGCGGACCCAGCGCTGCCACCTTGCCGGGAAGCAGGAACCGGCACAGCCCACCACAAGTGGCCCGTCTGCGTTACCGTGGCCGTTCCTAGTGTGCGACAAGTGGGGTTTGCCCCGCCACCTTACAAAAAAAATTAAGTTAACGAACTGTACTCCAATCCTACCCAGCCACAGACAAACCTTATCAGTTCGGTACCAGTTTGAAGAAGGACGAAATTGACTAGTGGCATGAGTAGGCAGACCCATTTCTCGTGAAATCTCTAACCCATTCCAGCATTTTCCGTACATTACTCAAGCCACCATCCTCTATATGGCGTAGGGCCCTTTATGAACCAGTTTTACTTCCCCTTTTTCCTGTTCCAGTCGCGAATTTGCGGGAACAAGGACTGCTGGTAAGTCTTCGCGTGAACTTGAATGTCTCTGATTCTACCTTCGTAGACTTTTCTCGAGATATACGTAGGAAGAGAAATATATTGGTTGACCTTACTAGGTAGAAACGTACACTCTCGAAATTTTAACAGTAAAGTGCACCATGATACAGAACGTCTCTCTTGTAGCGTCTGCCACTGGGCTCGACTGAACACCTCGGTGACGCTTGCGCGCTTTCTGAATAAACCTACTCTTCTTTCCATCTTCTCTATATTTTCTATCAATCATATCCGCTGTAGATCCGAGACTAATGACCAATATTCGGATATTGATCGACGGTTTTGTAAACTACCTCCTTCGTGGATGGACTACACTTCCTGAGGGTTCTTCCAATGCGTGTCAGTCTGGCATCTGCCCTACCTGCGTTTAGTTTTATGTGGTCGTTCCACGTTACGTCGCTCTGTACGCATACTCCCAGATATTGATTATGTGACTCCTTCCAGCGACTCTTCCACAATCGTGTAATGGTGCGATAAAGGATCTTTCTGACTATTTAAGCGAAAAACATTACATTCTTCTGTGTTGTGGGTCAGCTGCCAATTTCCGCACCATGCGTCGATCGTCTGCAGGTCTTTTTGCGTTCTGCTGCAACTTTCTAGCGTTGCATCTTCTCCGGCAGAAACATCATATATATATATATATATATATATATATATATATATATATATATATATATATATGTGTGTGTGTGTGTGTGTGTGTGTGTGTGTGTGTGCATGCGGCAGCATGCGCACCTAATATGTTCCCGAAAGCTGGACATGGCAACGGGATTTTCCGGCTCTCATATCTCGGGTTCTATTGGCGACAAAATGGTAAGGTCAAGTATTTTGGATAGACCTTGGACGAGAGGCCATTTGCATACCCAACAGGAGGATCGTCTTAGTGTCACTATCCTACAGTACAGGGTCGAAGTATGAATATTACACACTTCCTCCTGTTTAGGCAGGTGGAGAAAATCGGTTGGTTCTTTTTCCATTTAATGTGGTCTACGGTGGGCTTCATGAGACTTATGGAGGCACCATTAGTTCATGGGCGGTTCCTCGAAGAAGCGGATCAAAATCCAATCGATGTTGAAGAACCTTGAAAATTTTCTTGATATCTTTATTCCTTTCCGAGATACAGTGTTACCCACTTCTACACATAAAATTCCGTATGAAGCGAAATCTAATTAATAAATAACCGCAACAAATTGCTCAAATGTAAACGGTGTATTATCTGGACATTTATCTGGAAGACCGTCACCTCTTTTTCAAAGACCTTTATCCGTTATCGAGAAACACCTCAAAAAACTTGTTTTTTTGGATTCCAAAAACCCAGCTGCGGATTCCGAGACGGCTATGCACAGAAAATGGCTCAAATTTTTCCGATATATTGCTAAGATCTCGATCTCGAACAACCTTGAAAATTTTCTTGATATCTTTATCCGTTTCCGAATTACAGTGGTGCGGAGATACCATACTTGTACATGTAAAAACACACAAAAAACCCGATGTGAAGCGAATAGTGACGTAGCACGGAGAAATATGCTGTAAAGAGTCTCTATATCATCTTAGAACGCCATGTTGTAGTACTGAGGCACATACAGATTTTTTTCCTTAGGAGAAGACGACAGTGACAGTGAGAGTGACAAAGAGTCGGAATAGTAATAAATGCTGAAGACAGCAGACAGTGGTTATATTATAGAAAGAGTGAAGGAGACGGTAGCAGTGTGTGTGTGTGTGTGTGTGTGTGTGTGTGTGTGTGTGTGTGTGTGTGTGAGAGAGAGAGAGAGAGAGAGAGAGAGAGAGATAGAGATAGAGATAGAGATAGAGATAGAGATAGAGGGTAGGGCAGTGGCAGTGGAGCATAGTAGACAGTGACAGAACAGTGCAAAGGAGACAGTATCAGGCACAAGGAATAAAGGGAAAGAGAAAGAGGAAGTGGATGACTTTAGTAGTAGGAGAGAACGAAGGGCTGTGACGCAGGAAAAATGACAGAGAGACACAAAGAGACAATGACAATGAGCTGGGCTCAATGAGTGAGTGAGAATGGGCAACTGGGAGTGGATAAATATGAGCCATTTATTGCGATGGACTAGTTGGTGTGAATGAGTTACAGTGAGGGGACCTTGTGGGGGACTGAGGTGAACTGCATAGTTAGAAAAGCACGAATATGATGGCGCGCCAAAATATTTGAGAAAATTTTTAGAGGTACTGAGGAAGTATGGGGCAGCTGGTATCCCACTTTTCTGTCAGAGTCTATTGAAAAAATAGGGACATATTCGCATTTTTGGTGCTCCGACAGAAACATCTTTCCGCTGGTATATCTTGTCCGCTGTGAAAAGCATTAGTCCAAAACATTGTCTCTGGGGTAAGCGTGAAGTTACTTTTAAGCCTGAAGTCAAGAATTTCAGCATTCACCGAAATTAATATGTGATCCCTTCCTAGCTTAGACATTAGGAACGCTGTTGCTCGTTAAACACAGTTTGGTATTCACTTTTAACTTGTACTACCGTCTGCAAGAAGTTTGTCGATGATGACACCGACTCCGGCTTTCTTTGTTACGTGGCACAGTCATTTGCTCGTATTCGAGTATCACTCACTATCTTAGCAAAACGTACGTAATATTTATTATACTGCATGTGATAAGAATTTGCCGCTTGATACACCATCAATAGTAGTTGAAAACGACTGGTAATAAACGGAATGTAGCAAGAAACTGAAAAATGTAGTAAAGAGAAAAATAAAGTTTTTATACCGTACTGATGCTATACAATAGGACAGCAGATTACAGTCTACAACTGTCAATATAGTTGTCTCGGATTTACTACAACCGGTTACACAGATATTCACAAAATTTTCTTAATTTTTAACGTAATTTATACACTGTTCAATAGAATTAAGGGAACACGTGTATCAACGTCCGGTACGTTAAATCTATCTTAATACAGACGATATCTGTGGTCTTGCTGCATGGCTTGGGATTTTCCCTTTCAATGTAGCAACAATTAAAATCCTTAGCCATCTATTGGCTATGTTATGTGTCACAGCGTCAGGTTTCCCTCAGAAGAAAGTGGGTACCGGTGTCCTACTGTTTTCTATTGAGGTGCACAGATGGCAGTTATCATTTGTGGACTTTGTATCCAATCAAGAACCGACATTTTAATGCAGTGCAAGTTGCAAGGCCGGAGTTGGATCAGAAAAGAATGGACTTTCGGTCGTGTTGCTGCAGACGCCAATGCTTCTCCATGTGTCATTCATAGGTTGTGGACACGCTCACGGAGGCAGGTAAGTACACACGGCGACTTGGAAAAGGTTGCCGACGCATTACAACCCCACGTGAAGCGTTAATTGGCCATATCTGCTTTGCGGCTTCGCACAGATACCGCCAGAGCACTGAAACACCATCTCAGAAGGACCGCGAGAGCCGCTGTGTCCGATCAGACGGTAATGAACAGGTTATGAGAAAGGACCGTGCGATCTGAACCTCCGCTTGATACAGCGTCTAGGAGCTTGTCGTCAGTTCTGCCGTTCCCATGTCAACTGGCAACCTCGTCACTGCCAGACGAGTCCAGATGTCCTCTTAGCAAGGCATGTGTAGACACCCCTGGTGAGCGGTACCTACCAAATTTTATCCAGTAATTCGAGGAATATCCACGGTTCTGTGATGTGGGGAGGCTTCAGTGTTGACAGCCATACGGATCTCGTCTTTGTCCATGATCCCTTACCGCCAGGCAGCACATCGAAAAAATACTGTTGGACCACGGGGTGCCTGCTGCATATGACGGTGGCCCTAAATTCCTTCAAATGTCGGGGCCTATTTGGCAGACGTCAGCAGGGATGTATTGCGAAGCTTGGACATTGAAGTAATGGAATGCCGGCGGTCCGTTCCGACCTAAACCCCGTAGGGCATATGGGGTACATGCTTGACAGATGTGTTCGTGGTCGTCGTGATCCACCACAGTCCCTCCGAGAACTCTCATTGAACGACTGAGACAGATATCACAGGGTGACCTCTGTAGACTTACACCGAGTATGCTGCATAGGTGTCAAATAGTGATAAACGCTCTCGGAGGGCATATTCTTTATGGAAGCTCTCAAAATGCAATGAAAAGCACCCAGCATGGCGAGATGAATGATTATTTCCACTTTGTTTTCGACGCCTATTGGATATTTCAGTTCTTTTTATGCAAACGATCGAACATGTAATGATGTTTTGATGTGTACTTCATTTGTAAGAAGATAAAGGTCTAATTTGATAACACAGCTAGTCCTCAATTATTGCTCAGTGGAGTATGTTAGAAAAATGGTTCAAATGGCTCTAAGCACTATGGGACTTAACATCTGAGATCATTAGTCCCCTACACTTAGAACTACCTAAACCTAACGAAGGACATCGCACACATCCATGCCCGAGGCAGGATTCGAAACTGCGTCCGTAGCAGCAGCGCGGTTCCGGACTGAGGCGCCTAGAACCGCTCGGCCACAACGCCCGACCGGAGTATATTAGACACCCAAAGTCGTGTTTCTCAATTTTTTTTTTTTTTAAGGACACGTGTCGATTGCTTTTTGCTACACGCTATGCGTCATCACTTGCAAACAGTTTTCTTTTCATTTCTTAAGTGGCGCCGTAGGTAGCAACCTCCATGAGACGTTTATTTCTCTCCTAAAGGGGATTAGACAAACGAAATTCTCACACGCACTGCTTAGTAATAATAGATTCGCGCAATTTTATAGCAAGGTACTGCTGCTCCAAAAATAATGTTTCAAGCAAAAATAATCTTGTGTTCATACACTGAGACCGGAGTTATGTTGTAATTTCACGATATTAAAGTGCTGTTTTTCACTCAACAATTCTTACGGCTGTACATGATCCCTAACCTTTACATTTTGTGAACAACATTCAAAACAGGCACTATACTGCTTTGCATAAGGGAATGAGAGAAATTCGTTTGCAAGTAAGGTCAGTTAACAGCTCAAGATGAAACAAAGAAAAAGCATCGGGCAGTTTTCGTGACTTACGAAGGTGTAACAGCAGACGAAGAAATTTTCTAAGTATTACGGACATGGACTTATGGACGACTTATGGACGACTACGCCAACAGGAATTCTCTTGCTATTTTAGCTCCTATAGCTAAGACTGTGATCTCACGAGACTGGTAATTGTGAGGACACTGAAGCGGTCTTCTTTCAGTGAGGCTAATTGGTCTGAATTCTCATAGTAGCATTAATAGTTCCATATATCGTGATGTTCTGTACATTACTCGCTCACTTCTAGCAAAGCGTCGATGGCAACAGTGGGACTATCTACTAGACTGTCTTACACCCCAACACAGCAGGTTTAGTGTTGCTTGAGCCACAAGGAATGTACCGAGACAAGCCTAATACGATTCTCATCGGTCAGTTAACGATTCATGCGATAAGCTGCGACTAGTAACGCGATAACTCAGACGTGTTGGGACATAAGCAGCCGGCGACAGCACGTCACGACTAAAACGACGTATTTTGAAAACTGCCTGGTGCGGAAGATATCAGATCGTTCCGAGCTGGGAGCATGCCCGCTGAGTGCCGAATGATCTGAAACGCTCGATTGTAGACTGGGTGCGCCGCGTGCTGTGTGAAAGTTACTGGCAAAACCCCAGACTCCTTAAAACGCTTTTCATCGTCTCTTACGTCTTCCATTGTTTCTCCTATTGACTATAATTTAGGTGCAAAGAACAGCCTGTACACGAACTAGCCTGACTAGCGTCTGTCACTCGCTTGTCAGCCCCCACCCACTTCATTGTAGCTTATTTTAGCATATAATGTTTAGTTGAACAAGTACTGAATGTGGAAAATTACTCGAAGGAAAAGAAAACTCCGCTGTGTCATATGCTTCTAATGCGATAATCTAGCCTGCCAATCTTATCCAAAATATTATCCACATCACGAACAGCGAATAATCCGAAATATCTAATTACTTGGAAAACGAAACCTACACAGAAATCCACTTTCGCTGCTACCACCCAAGATTGTTAATGAAAACTGTAATAATTTAAGTGATATATGATTAATTTTGTTTCCAGCGTGTTTGTAAGTAATCTGGAACTAACGATTTTGTAGATGTATTTATTCACATCATCCCGTTTAGCGTACATTCTACGGGACTAACATTTTAATAAGCATTGCTGTAGCCACTTTTTTGCTTCTAGATGAAATTAGAATGGACCTTAAAATCTCAAATATAAAGAAAAAAATCGTGTACAAGAGAATCAGCATCATAGTTTGTGGGAAAATATGTTTTTCACGCACGTTTACAAACAGGAAGAGCAGACAGTCAGAAGAGTGGCCAAAATAGACAATTGTTTGACATTGTTCGATAAGGTGAGGTTAATGATACACTCGATCAACATGTTTTCAAGAATAAAGTTATGCGTAGTGTCCAAAAGCAACGGAATCTTGGAAAAAGGCAGATGCATAAAGTAGCAGTGTTTTGTTACCAGACAATATGTGGAAATCACATACGAGGGTTGGAACTTTAATAGTGGCAACTATTTATTTACAGCTCGTACAAAATAGATAGGCGTTTCAAAGTTTTACTGACCCTCAAAGTAGTTACCAGCATTGTGTATAACTCGTTGCCAACGATGTAGAAGTTGTAGGATACTCTTAGCGATGCCAGTTGTGTTGACAGTTGGAGCGGTGCGGTCTGTTTCCTGACGAATTTGTAGCAGATCTGAAGCGAATGCCGTGAAGTGTTTCCTTCAGTTTAGATATCGAGTTTAATTTACGAGGACTTAAGCCGGGGGAGTGCAGTAGGTGGTATGTCACTTAGCAGACCCGTCAGTAAAACAAATCAGTAACTGCTTGCACTGTACGTGCTTGAGCATTGTCCTGCAAAATGATGGTCAGGTCCTGTCTCTAAGCTGGTCGTAGGTTGTGTTCCAAAAATGAGCAGCTTAGAGACGGAAGTGATGACACTTTCTGCAGGACCTGACTATCATTTTGCAGGACAATGCTCAAGCACGTACAGTGCAAGCTGTTACTGATTTGTTTGACTGATGGGTGCTATACCATCTACTGCACTCCACTGACTTAAGCCTTCGTAGGTTCAACTCGATTTCTAAACACTTCACGGCATTCACTTCATATCTGCTACAAATTTGTCGGGCAATAGACCGCACTGCTCGAAATGTCAATGCAACTGGCACTGCTAGGAGTATCCTACGACTTCCACATCGCTGGAAACGGGTTATACACGATGCTGGTGTCTACTTTGAAGGTCAGTAAAACTTTGAAACACGTATCTATTCTGTACGAGCTGTAAATCAATAGTTAATGGTCCAATCCTCGTACTTATCGTTTAGTGTATCAGCAGATTTACTCGATGTTGATAATTACAGTCACTGACTGTAAGGCTTAGATAGTCAGATAAGTGTTCTACAGTTTAATAACTTTACCGGTATTTTGACCACACTTTTTTTATTATTTCAGGAAAAAATGCAAATTGGAGATGAATATTCTGGTAAGTCGTAGAAAGTTTCTTGTTGTGGCATCATCGTTGTCAAGAGCTGGTGACAATGTCGATAAAAATCGTTTAGGGACAACAAGCACTGGCGAATGCGCACGACTGCCCAGATTCGCTGCAATTAGAGGATCGACCACAACATTTCCAACGATCTGTTGATCCATGGCAGACAGCGAACGCGAAAGCAGATGGCCTACAGTTAAAAACTATGCTTAGAAACGAATGCACAGAGTTCAGTACGTAGATCATGAAGCATCAGTTTGCCCAATACGCGATTTATTTAATCTGAAGAGTTTACAGTTAAATAAATAGCACATTTGGACACCCGGTGCATCATAAGCTCCTTACTGCCGTGATACAGCCGCACCGCGGCTTGACAACAAATAATGTGCTGGTTGTTTTAAGACACCTTCACATTCAGTAGGCCACAATAATCGATGGCATCCATCGCTTATAAGACGCTAGAAGAAAAATACTAGATGCCGCTTTTATTTTAAACACGTGAGACGAGTTGTTAAATTACGTTTACGCAGTGACTGGTTCAAACGCTTTAAATGCTATGAAGAGCTGCGAAATTAAAAAAGCTACAATCAGTTACTGAGTGAACTGATAACCTACGGCTTTGGCTCATGTTTAATTAAGATGCAAAAAATTACGACGGATACGTAATTGCATTGGCAATACGTCACGAGCATCTGCGATAGCGTAAGGCGGGCGGTGACGCGATCGAGTTGTAACAGAGAACAGTTGGACGGCGCAGGTACTCACGGTGGCGAGGTGTCCCGCGGAGGTCGGCATGGCTGCGCTGCACTACCCACACTTTCACCGCTGCGCCGGGGCGGGCACTGGCGCGCGGCTCGCGCCGTGGCGCTTATATTTTAAAATCGCGCTTTCGGCTCGGCTCGGCGCCGCTCGGCCGAGCGCGGCTCGCCTGCACGCGACCGCCTGCGCCTGCACACACGACGCTGCGCCGGCCTGCGGAGTGGGGGCACTCCCCCTTCTGAGCCACTACCTGTCGCGCGGCGCTAATAGCTTTGCCGCACTGTGGTGCTCCTCTTGCCGCAAGTGCAAACATACTCGTACAGACGAAAGTGTTGTAGTCATCAGTACGAAGCTTATGCACTCCATGTTAGTCTGTCCTGTGGAAGTCTCTTCATTTCTGTCTAACTACTGCAATCTACGTACGCCTGAACCTGTCTTCCGCAACCTATTTCATCATTGCCAGTCATACTTAACAAAGACGATGCAAAAAGTAGTGTTGATTAATTTAAACAGTGTTGATGGGGAGAAAATATAAATGGCTGTCGTGAAATCGCGAAGTGAGTCCCGCGGGGTTCAAGGCTGGGTCCATCTCCACGTTGGTCTGTCCCACATCTACATCTACATTTATATTCCGCAAGTCACCCAACGGTGTGTGGCGGGGAACACTGTACGTGCCACTGTCATTATCGCCGTTTCCTGTTCCAGTCGCGGGAAGAACGACTGCCGGAAAGCCTCCGTGCGCGCTCGAATCTCTGATTGCACATTCGCGATCTCCTCGGGAGGTATAAGTAGGGGGAGGCAATATATTCGATACCTTATCGAGAAACGCACCCTCTCGAAACCTGGAAAGCAAGCTAAACCCCGATGCAGAGCGCCTGTCTTGCAGAGTCTGCCACTTGAGTTTGCTAAACATCTCCGTAACACTATCACGCTTACCAAATAACCCTGTGACGAAACGCGCCGCTCTTCTTTGAATCTTCTCTATATTTTCTGCCAACCCGACTTGGTACGGATCCCACACTGATGAGCAATACTCAAGTACAGGTCGAACGAGTGTTTTGTAAGTCACCTCCTTTGTTGATGGACTACATTTTCTAAGGACTCTCCCAATGAATCTCAACCTGGCATCCGCCATACCAACAATTAATTTTATATGATCATTCCACTTCAAATCGTTCCGTACGCATACTCCCAGATATTTTACAGAAGTAACTGCTGCTAATGTTTGTTCTGCTATCATATAATCATACAATAAAGGATCCCTTTTTCTATGTATTGTATGTATTTGGCGTGTCTCATTCCAGACGAGTGTAACCTCAGATGTTTGCATGGTAGAGCAGTGATGGTGTACACGTATGTGGAGACAGTGTTTGCCCAGCAATCGCCGACCTAGTGTAACTGTGGAAGTGTCTTCATTTCTGCCTAACTACTGCAATCTAGTCCACTTGAGCCTGTTTTCTGTGATCTATTTCATCATTGCCAGTCATACTTAACAAAGAAAACGCAAAAAGTAGTGTCGAATAATTTAAACAATGTTGATGGAGAGAAAATGTAAATGGCTGTCGTGAAATCGCCATGTGAGTCCCACAGGGTTCAAAACTGGGTCCACTCCTATTCCTTACACAGGGCGTTCCATTTATTTCAATCACCCTAAATAACTTTTTGTCCAGAAGCGACGTTTATTTATTTACTCGAGTCAGTATCATATCCATAGGATTCTATAAATTTACAGCTTCGGATAAGGAAACAAGAAATTTACACATACATACACACTTTTAAAGTTGAATTGTGGACTGGGTGTTGTGTTGTCCTCATCATCATTTCATCCTCATCACCAACACGTAAATCGTCCAATGTGGTGTCGACTGAAATAAGACTTTCTCTCGACGGCCGAAGTTCCCCGGACGGGACCTCCCGGCCAACAATGCCACACCATCATTTCATTTCAGTTCATATAATCTACATACATACATACATACCTTGTGTATTGTGTATCAAACCTGGGACCTAGAAACGACGGAGAGGCTTCGTCCCATTGTAGCCCTCAGTGGTTCACAACCCTACAACAGGCCACACAGTCCAACCACCCCACTGCCACCCCGCACCGAACGCAGGCTTATGTTGGATTCTCTCCCCCGCCCCCCCCCCCCCCCCTCCCCCTGGAACGTCTCATACCAGACGAGTGTAACCCCAAATGTTTGTAATGATGGTGTACGCGTATGTGGAGACAGTATTTCCGCAGCAAACGTCGACGTAGTGTAACTGAGGTGGAATAAGGGAAACAAGCCCGCATTCGCCGAGGTAGATAGAAAACCGCCTTAAAAGCCATCCATAGGCTGGCCTACACACTGGACCTCGACACTAATCCGCCGGGCGGATTCGTGCCGGCGACCGGCAAGCCTTCCCGCTCGGGAAGGAGCGCGTTAGACTGCGCGGCTAGCAGGGCGGTCTCTTACATACTTTCATAATTGTTTCATAGATCATGAATACGACATTTCGTAACGAAGTGGAACATGCCACTTTAACGTAAGTTCTCTTTTCGCAAAATAATTAATTACTTTCTTTTTACAGTTACTACTTCGTACCTAAAAATTCATCTATTGAGTAGGAGTTGTCATTCAGAAATTCTTTTATCTTGTTTTCAAATACTGGTTGGCTGTCTGTCAGACTTTTAATGCTATTTGGCAAATCACCAATGTGCTAAAGTCAGCTTTAACCCACGTCTTTGCCCACAGACGAGCAACTGCTGCAATATTTTCTTGTGTCTTGAACAGCTTCTCCTCGTTGCAAAACTTGGGGCAGCATATAACACTGACACAGATGTTTAATGTCTGTGTTTCACCATATACGAACAGTGTTGGCCCTTGTAAGTCTCCCTATTTCGTTTGGTTGTCCTTATATCTGCAACCTTCCCTCCGTAACGTGTTTTGAGATCTCAAAAATAAAATAAAATAAAATAAAATGGTCCAGTCCATGTCGTGTTCAGCTGTTAGGCATTCTGCTGTCTTTACCCCTACTTGCCGGCCGTAGTGGCCATGCGGTTTTAGGCGCTACAGTCTGGGACCGAGGGACCGCTACGGCCGCAGGTTCGATGGTTCAAATGGTTCAAATGGCTCTGAGCACTATGGGACTTAACATCTATGGTCATCAGTCCCCTAGAACTGAGAACTACTTAAACCTAACTAACCTAAGGACATCACACAACACCCCGCAGTTTCGAATCCTGCCTCGGGCATGGATGTGCGTGATGTCCTTAGGTTAGTTAGGTTTAATTAGTTCTAAGTTCTAGGCGACTGATGACCTCTGAAGTTAAGTCGCATAGTGCTCAGAGCCATTTGAACCATTTACACCTGCTTGGAGATGACTTATTTTGGATGCCCACAGTTTCTCTCTGGCTTTCTTGACTGATATATTTATTGCAGATGTTAACTATAAGAATCCCTTCCTATAGTTCATCCTAATTCTTGGTGGATGATGTTTAGCCAGTGGATGTAGCTCACCCTCTTTAACTTTCTTCCTTTCGGCTTTTGTGCCCACTGCATAGCGTATGTCAGCAGTTCATATATCCAGAAATTAATCTTGCAGTTTCAATAAGGGCTACATATACTTTCTTCGTGTGGGTGTATTTATACCACAGTGGGCACTCACATTCGCCAGCTGTGAAACAGCAGCAGCCGTAGCAGACGTACGGACGACATGGGTTTTTGGCACCCAAATTTCTAGCAACAAGTTTCTGTATGATGTCGTTTCGGGCTTACACCTTATGTTTCCAATTAAGGCAGTGCTGCTGGTGAGTGAGTGATCTGCCTAAGGTAGCTCCAAGGTATTTGGGTGTAAAACTATGCTTCAGCTGAATGCCATCCGAAATTGCTTGTCTATTTCATAGACGGAAAATGCATAACTGAGTTTTCTGTGAGTTTGGCTTGAGGTGGTTCTTATTAAAGTAATCAGACGTTTCCAGAGTTCTTGTCAGTATCTTTTCTTCTTCTTCTGCCTGTATGACTCAAAGCAAGGTTGTCAGAATATACGAAACTTCTGCACCGATTAGCTCCTGGCTGATCATTTGTGTAAACGCTGAAAAGCACCAGTAGTGACAATACAGTCCCTCGGGGTAGATCATTTTTTTGATTCCTCCAATTGCTGTGTCTTCCTTGGAAGTCTTCGGTTGTGTAGTAAGGTGATGAATTTTCTAGTGAAGCCAATGAAGCCATTCGTGTATCAGAGCATTATGCAGTGTTGGAATGTATAATAAGCTGATGAATGTCGATAAATGACACTCCAGTAATCTTCCCCATTTCATATCCATCTTCTATGAGCTGCGTTACATGAGTTATTTGTACTGTACTGTGCCCTTGAGTTTCGAAACTGGCCTGTAGTTGGTAACATACCGTTCAGAAACATTGCAGTGCCAGATTTAGGTGAAGCAGGCTTTCTGCTGTTTCATTAACATCTTCAAACAGAAATACAATTTCAGAAAAAAATTCTCTAGCCCATAAAGATCCTTAAATAGGGCTTCACACAGTCAATACAAACATGTCTCCATTAAATAAAAGAATAAAATCCAACCTTTGCCCTAATATACATAACTGGGCAGCAACATTAAGAACTTACAATGCCGCATCCTTGGCCCCGACCAGTCATCATATCTGAGCCAACTTCTGCTGCATAACATAAGATGGCAAAACATTTTTAGAGTTAACTAGGATAATAACACACAACTATTTATTTTCCTGTTAGTATTACCGTCAGCAGTAACTACTACAACAAGCTACATACAACTATCTTCCAAACTCTCTATGCATGTGTCTCAATAAATTCTCTTAAAACAACGCCAGTAACTGATTATTCACATAGAACAAGTAACAAGCTGAATTAACAGCAGTGACAGTCATAACATAGGTAAACAAAATATTTTATTATTAATGTAATTAATCATCCTCACAGTGTGTAGCTCAAAAGAAAAATTGCTGCTGCTCGTAGCCCCCACACCTGCACTCCTGTGTGCCATCAATAAACAATCACAACTTGTCACACAACACCCCTGGATGATGTGAAAAATTTCGGCTAGCAAACACACCCACTGCACTGGTTGTATACCACACATAGCACTGTATCGACAATAAAATCACCAATATGCAACTGCTAGCTGCAAAAGCACTCAGGCAGTGCTCTCCTTGACGTGCAGAAGCCCCTTTCTCTGTCCCGACTAGGATTTCTGTCCGTCCACCAGGGAAAAGATACCAACCGACTGATAAGGTTGCTGTCCACGTGGTGTTGATGCCCGAAGCAGACCATTGTGACCTCTCGCTAACAGTACCGCAGCACACCAGTTTCTGGAGGCACTCACTTTTGGCTCTGTCAATAACTCACTTGTTAGTCTTTGGCCAGCGACTGGCAACACCTTGATACAATCAGTCCACTACCACGTACACCTTGACCACTGCGCCAGTCTGACACCTGGTGATGCATCACAGGCTTGTCTATGTCGTTGGCGCTTGCCTCCAGAAGATGATACTGGTTTCAGATAGTGCAGCTAACTGACCACTTCACCGATCATTCTAGTTAGCATTTCGACCAAGGCAGCACTCCTAGGAATCATGAGACTGCACTATCCAACCTCTCATATCTGCATAACACTCCACTCAAAATGTCTCTGGAAGTGGAGAAAGCAACAGTGCTGTTCGACGTGGCACATTCTCCCACCCAAAAGTTTTTGCCCCTTCCCCTTCCAGCAGATTAGGCAAGAAGCGTGCACTAAAACAATATGAAAATAGCAAAACAATCACACTCATGGATGGCTACTGCATACAATACTTTCATATAACACACAATCGGGCAGTTTTAAAACTCTCATTATACAATTAGTCACATTCAAGGCACAACCAAGGCATTATACAGTCATACACATAATTATATTAAAAATGTTAGTCCGTGGTGTTCCCTTCACAGTCTAGCCACACAAATCGGCAACGCTCTTTATTATGCCAACAGTAAATAACACACAACCAGAACCTTGGCAACTAACCTCGATTACTATGCCACTATGTTCGTAAGAAACCCTGTCCAAGCTTATACCTAGTAAGGTTCCTCTGCCCAACCACATGGAAAACACAGTAGGTCCTCCCAAATAAATACCACCATGCTAGTCCACCACACTTGGCACAAACCTGATCTCAGACAACTCAACCTCACAGCAAAAACACATACTGCTTGCCTCAAGACAGTGGTCCATACATTTGGCCTTAGTTGGATGACTCAACTTCCAGAAAAGAGAAACTGCAACTTAAGTCCCCCTTAAGCATGACCAACTTGAAAAGAGAACTAATTGTGTCCTAGCACTGTCCCACCATCAACTGCATTGCCTCAACTATGATGTGATGAAGCTGTTGGGATAGCTCTGATACCGCACTAGCAATGGCTGGCCCATGAATAGCCAGCACCCATGACAGCTACTCCTGTGCAGCCAGGCCAAACCCAGCATGAATCTGGCTATCTTGACTGAAACAGCAGACAAGAAAGCAAGGCACAATCCCTTACCTTATACTATCGGACCACACCCACACCAACACAATGCATAACCACATTCTGCTACCGATTATAGCGCGGGATTTAGGTGGAGTGTGGTTCAGACTGAGAACTGTGCTAACATGTAGCTCAGTTAAACAATTATTTTATGAGCATCAACAAAATATAAATACACTTTCACCAAAACAAAATATTTCTATAGCCCATGCAGATCCTTAAGTAGGGCTGCACACAATCAACACAAAAATGTCTTCCAATAAGTAAAAGAATAATATCCAATTTTATCCTAATATACATAACTGGGTAACAATATTAACAATTTACATCGCCTGGTCCATGGCCATGACCAGTCATCATATCTGAGACAAGTTCAGACGAAAAACGTAAGATGGCAAAACAACTTTTGACTTAACTAGGATGATAGCACACAACTATATATTGGTCTACTATTATTACCATCACCAGACAGATACCACAAAAAGCTACATGCAGCGATCTACTAAACTACCTACACATATATCTTAATAAATTCTCATGCAATACCACAGTTGATGACTGACATAGAACAAGTACCAAGTTGAATTCACTGTAGTGGTGCTCTTGACATAGGTAAACAATATATCTTAGGAGAATAAGTTAATCATGCTCACTTCATGTAATTAACACATAGAGCTGCTCTTGCTCACAATGCAACCACTTGCACACCTTCATGCCGTCAATAAACAACCACAACCTGTCACATGACACCAATGAACATCTGTGCAGAATTTGTGGCTAACAGACACACCCAATGCAACACTCAAATACCACACTGTATCCACCGTAAGGCCACCAGCTGCAGAAGCTTTCAGGTAGTGCTCCTCTTGACACGCAGAAGCCCCTTTCTTAGGCCCAATTTGTCTGTTTTACCATTTTCACTAAGTCCAGGGATGTAATTTGTATGGCATTCTCGTGGGATGGATTTGTGAGATGACTCCCGAATGGCTGTTACATAATCATCATATGCATCAGGACGAGGAGTTATTTTCAATGAAAGGCTGTCCAACGTCTCAGAAAACACATACCAATCTACTCACTTGAAACTGTTTTGTTTTCTGACTGAAACTGTTAGGAGTCTTATAGCTGCAATAATCTCATATTACTGGTCCGTATCGTGTAATTAGATCTGGGGTCCTATGCTCTTGAGACATTGTGAAGCTGTTTCTTCTCTTGTGAAAATCGGATCAGGATTGTGTCCTTGCTTCCAACAACCAATGTTGAAAGACGGCTGTCCTTTACTATCATGAATTAAATCTGGATGCCCGGATGCGGATCTGAACCGTCGTCCTCCCAAATGTGAGTCAAGTGTGCTAATAGGTTGTTGGATTCAGCTCACGGTATTACTGCTTCGCCATTTTCATCACCCCCCCCCCCCCCCCTCACGTCCCCAGACACTAATGTGGCTATTAAAATCGACTAAGATGAACCTTTTTTTTTTTTTACTACGTATCTTAGTTGGTTGGTTAAAGACGAGTAGTACACTAGGTAGTTTGTGTACTGAGGTGACTACACACTTGTTTAGTTCAACACCGAAGATTTCAGCGACTGTTGTAGAAAGCACCAATAAATCACGTTTAACAAATACTAAATGGTTCAAATGGCTCTGAGCACTATGGGACTTAACTTCTTTGGTCATCAGTCCCCTAGAAGTTAGAACTACTTAAACCTAACTAACCTAAGGACATCACACACATCCATGCCCGAGGCAGGATTCGAACCTGCGACCGTAGCGGTCGCGCGGTTCCAGAATGAAGCACCTAGAACCGCTCGGCCACAAGCGGCCGGCCTAACAAATACTACACAACCATTTGCCGATGAGGTTTTTCAGTCAGAAGACTCATGACTTGTATCTTAGGTCTCCTTTGGTTTGTGTCCTTATGGGTCTCCTGAAGACACAAGATATCACACTGACATTCTTTACACAGGTTTTGGAGTTCCTCGTTTGGTGTAGACATTCCTTCTACGTTTACAGATTTGATGTGCGAAGTCACTCTTAAAAAAGACATTCTGGATGAAACTTCACTACAACTTCTTCTTCTGGACAGTTCGTGTACACCTGTTGTTGCTCGGGATATGGCTTCAGGGAGGCTTCTTGGCTTCTTTCGTGTACCCTAGAAGCAAACAAAAAAGGATCAAGCAACTTTTAGTTAGCTAGCAGGGGTTCACTAACCGGCTTAATTGTCTTTCTTGTTACTTTTTTATTCAGTTACCCATTTCCTCTCCTCAAGACCTGTTCAGAGACGTATCACGTATTAACCTAAGCACAACATTCGACTTAATAAGAAACAAAAATTGGGATCTTTAACACCTTTTCGTAGTGCTGTAACTCATTGTAGGCACAAAAAGAGGTAGACTATTTAAAAGTGCTCAGAGTGGTTACCATGGACAGCGACGTACTGATCAAAGTGTTATATCAAAGAATTCGTCGCTGCTCCCAGAGTTGCCTGCTGAAGTGCATTACAAATAAGCACGATACGCTCTATGGAGTTGTTGAAATTTTTCGATTATTGATGAGCAGTTTCCTTGTGTTACAGTTTATTTACTAAGTGAAAAAGCTACAGCCTCTGCATTGTGTGTTAACACAGTAGAGTCAAAGTCAGTTATGTGTTACGTTTTTAATAACGTCATGTTTACGTTTTTGAACATGTCTTGAGGAGAGGAGGATTATTGAATGAAAAATATAGGGCGCTATTTAAAAAAGACGAACTGTTGTTTATATAGTCGTAGCAAACACACAAACAATAATTTTTAGTTTACTCGTGGAAAAAAAGTATTTGGATGATCAAGATAAATGCGACTCCCTATAGATAAAAGTGTTTTAGTCATTAATCTGAAAACTTCAGCTATCTACGCTAGTCCATAACGATGGTTTTACATTAAATGGGTGTTCATCCTTCCCTCTACAAATGTTATCACTGCATCCACGGCACTGACTCTATACGTAATGAAACGGCAGTCCGTGTATCAGACGCAATTGGATTTTACTGCGGCGGAATAAAATCTGTGCCGAGATGGTGTCTCCACTCCAAGTAGCTGTCCCAGCGCAGAGAAATGCAGTGCATCGTAGCTTCATCTGCTACTATATGTATTTAAGCCCCAGAAAGCTACTAATTGCTGTAGCCGAGATTTGAAATGGGATGTCAGCTTTTTTACTCACGACATTAGCACTTGTTAAAGTAACGACAGAACAGCCATAACAAAGCCGTGTGTTTACATCGATAGGCGACCTAGAATTCCACACGCAAAATAATCCACACATGTAATAAATATTGTTTTCACACACAAATGAACAAAAAATAAAAACTTTCATATATATGAGTGCTGCTAGTCTCACGTCACGGCGTATATTATTTTCTACAGACTGCCGACCAGATCTGCAATCTAACTGCCTCGCCCGCCAATACTCAGCTTCTCTGAACCCTACTGTCTGCCAGCGCGCATCAGTCCCACGGGGTATCATCAGTAACAAGACGCCAATGCAGGAACTTGACATTGCGTTTAGACATAGGTTCTATTGATCTGATGACGACAGCAGCGGAAACTAAGTTATAAATAAAGACATACATTAAGGGAATTCATGGTTTTATTCACAAAATGCACGAAGTATTCAGACCGTTCACAACTCTTTTATGTTTTAAATATTTCTATCAGTTGTTTTCATTAGTACTTCTTAATCACTACGTTGGCGACACACACTTTACCTTCTTACAAATTTCTGTTTGGCGTTTTCTTCAACAAGTGATAAGTAACGAAGCTGTAAGTTTTGAAGGACATATTGCCCGAGGAGCTAACCATGCAGAAATGCTTCGTAGGTGTCACTTTGACTACATAAAGGTGACCACCTAACTTCTTTGGTTGTACACAACGATCCGTAATTCCTAATGAAGTCAGCTGCCTGCTCCAATACGTAGGACGTGTTAGTTAATTAAAAAGTGACACTGGCTGCAAGAGCCAGAAATGCAAGTTTCTTCATCTGTACACAACTACTTCAAATTACGTTCGCAACAACCTCTTTACTCCAATTTATTGATCTTATCCATTTCATAGTTATCAGAACTTGGTTTAAGAGTCATGAAAGAAGGTTGTACACTTGAAAGAGACCTGGGCAAACAGGAATATTTCAAGCTGATTATATGATGGTGATAAAAATATTCAGAAACCAGATTTAAGGGGACACGCCCCTGAACGGGCTGAATTTTTATCATTATCTTCACCCTCATAGTGCAGTTGATCTATAAATGTCTGATAACTCAAAATTCTTACACACAATTAGGGTCATTAGCCAACGCATTTTCCAAAAAAATCATTGAGATATTTATTATATTTTGGTACTGACAACAATATTTATAATAGTATAAAAAACGGAACACTATTTCACTGTGGTACTGTTTTCTTTGGAACCACTGACTGCACACCTTGGAAAAAGAGTCAGAGTACAGACAACATTCACGTAAGTGTTTTATGACTCTATTTTCCTTCCGTGATGCTGATCTGTGAAAAAGACAAGTAATTTGTTTTACTACAACAGAAATAGCTCAAATATCTCCGACGTCATCATCATGTTATAAATTTTTCAGGAAGTAGTAGGCAAGGGAGGTAGAGGAGGTCATTCTAAATATCTGTACCAATTTTTGTGTGTTTAACTTCAGTCATTTAGGAGAAAAGTGTACCTGAATGATGAAAATTCAAGTTTTTGGTAAATCGCAAAAGAAGATTTACAGATTTTTTTAACTTGCCACTATGCTCGTTTAGAACATTCCATTTGCATACTCCAGTTGTCCTCCTGTTTCCTTATCCTCCATACTCTTTCTCATCATTCTTTTCTTAATTCTTGACTCCTTGGTAGCAGCTTCTGCACCTCTGTCTGCTTCGGTTACTCGCCGCTTGTCAATAGCGGTTACAGCTGAAGTCATATTCCTTACCGCCTGAATGTTCAATTTCTTTATAACATTGATCCTTGAAGTTGTACCATCATTGAATGTTATTATTGCATCCATTACACCATTCTTTAGCACTGTCAGTCCAACAAACGCAGTTTTGTGTATTTTCTCCAACATACAGCTGTTGAAGCTTTCATCTGCATTCTGAGTGAGACTATGCATACATTTCCTAAGTAGATTTTTGTTTGTCAGATCCCTATATAGGCCTAATTGCCTGTAGCACTGCTCAACCGATACTTGCACCACGAATCTTCCCCTTTTGGACTCAAACCATGCTGTGGGGTTTCATCTGTTGGCACTCTGTGAAACCATGTCTCACAAACAGCTCGTCTCATGTTCTCCAAAACTCCTACATTTCTCCTTATTGCTAGTCCATAATTTTGAGTCAAAGAATCAATTTCACTTTTTGTAAGACGACATGGACCGCTTATGTGTTTTCCATCTGACAGTTTTTTTCCACTGAAGTCTTTTCATAATTTTCTCAGCCGAGCTCCCATTCTTTTTTGTACATGTCCTACACGTTCAAGCATTTCTATCAGAGTGTCCCCATATGGTCTGTCATTAATAACAGTAGTGTGTCCCTTACAGTCTTCATCCCCTAGGCAGCCTACATACCTCACACCACGACTGACCTCTGATCTTCTAAAAATGTTTAGAATTCTTTTCGTTTCCATGTTTCCATTTGGACCATCAAAGTTCTTTGCACAAACATGGGTGCCAATAAATTTACTTGAACAACCCTGACAGTGCTTTGTTAGACATTCATAATCTAGTATTTTACCAGTTTCAATAAATGTGGCAGTTACAACCCCATTCAGAGAAGTATGACCTCTCTTCTGCCAAGATCCTTCAAATGCTGCTACAATGTATTCTCAGACAAGGCTACTGCTTCTTCTGCTGCTCTTTTCGTTGAATATTCACTTAACCACATAAAGCGTTATGTATTAATTTATGTATCTGTGAAACCTCAGTGGAAGTGGAGGCGAATCCATCACTGCACAAAAAGTCTGGGCAGCTCTCCTTCCCCTTCCAATGCATCGCATTGCATAAGCAAGCTGAATATTTACGCTGTAATGTCGACTATCAGTTACTGGCGATGTCATAATATCACTGTGAATCTTCCACGATTTACAGGGAATCACTAACCGACTTGAAAGACCTTTCCTTGCTGAAATGTCCTCAGGAATGTCAATACTACCCTCACAATTGCAGCACTTACATTTTACAACACTCTTCAAAAATCTTGACAGCATATTTACTTTCACAATAACATTTCCGTCGTTATTGTTGCTCACAATACTACTAGGCTCGTTCTTATTACATTCAGAAAGCGAAAGTTTACGTCTAGAAGCACTGCCTGTAAACACAGTTTCCGCAGGCGGCTTTTGAAGCAACTGATGTGTGTTATTCGCTTGTGTTTGGAACTGGTGGTCGCGAAACTTTCGTTTGGGGCATTTGTAGCAGAGGAAACACACACACAGAAACAAACCAACACATAACTACAAAACCACACACGTATGAAATTCAGAAATCATATGTTCTCAGATCTTTGTTTACATTCGAATCATGGCCTTCTAGACACGCCTGTACTTTGGTTCCAGGAGTCAGTGACTTCTGGAATACACCTGTAATAACGATCCGTAACTAATGGCGGAAAAAACGGAAGAACAGAATAATGCATCACGTATTCTGACGCACTTCAAACTGACATATGGTCGTGGCCCCTGTGCAACATTACGTTCAACCTCTATTTTGCAACGAACGGAAAATTAGAATGCCCATTTTTTTTCAAATTTTTGGTCATTTTCACGAGCATGTCTCCTTAAACTATAAGACATTTCTAGGTGCAGTCTCGGACAGCAGTAGGATACCAACCTGACTGTGGCCCTCTGTATGGCCCGATAACCAGGAGTTACGCTCTGGGGCGAAATTCTTTTCGTAGCACGGCCCTTCGGTTGTCATCCGCGGCTGCCTTACAGCACAGCGGTACGTCAACGATATTTTGCGTCCCGTTTTGTTGCCCTTCATAGCAAGCCATCCTGGGCTTATATTTCAGCAAGATAACGTCCTCCTATACACGACGAGAATTTCTACTGCTTGATTTCCTGGTTGCCAAACTCTGCCTTGGACAGCTAGATCATAAGATATCTCCCCAATTGAGAACGTTTGGAGCAATATGGGCAGGGTTCACCAACCGGTCGGACAGCAGGACAGTATTTGGCACGATATCTCTCGGGAGGGCATCCAACGACTCTGTCTATCAATGCCAAACCGAGTAACTAGTTGCATAAGGCCCAGAAGTTGACCAACGCGTTATTGACCTGCTCTGTTTGTAAAGCTCTTTCTGTTGAATAAATCGTTCTATTTTTCTGAAATTGTAATCATTTGATTGTCTGTACATGTACACGTACGTCCTATTTGAATAATCCCTTCGTGAAGCTTCGATTTTTTCTTTTTGTTTCTTTTCTTAGAGTGTATATCTTTTACGCTGTCCAGTTGGGCTCCTTCGAGCGGCGACTGTAGATAAATCCTGATGCTGTCTTGGGGCAAGCTGGCCATACTATGGAACTAACTGTTGATACACTCTGTTTGAATGGAACCACGCGTCCGCTGATAACGGCGGTTGGCGGATGGATGTTCTTTTTGAAACTATTTGCATGACATAAGGCGGGAGTATACCGTGGTGTGTCCGCCCTCTTTGGAATCTGACCGTAACGACGCTGCGTTTCCCTGGAGGCTGAATTCGATACGGCAACCGGTTTCAGGGATGCTGCTGATCTGTAGAACTTTAAACCCTTTCTGTTCTTCTTCTTCGTCTATCATGCATTAGACCTAGCTCGGCCTCTTGTCTTCCCATCGTTTTGCTGGTCTTCCAGTCCATCTTTCACCTTGCTGAATATATTGCCAAAAAATCAGTGACAATCTTTTCTCCTCCATTCGCAACAGATGCCATGTCTAGTTTTACCTATTTTCTTCAGTCTTTCGATTTATATAAAGTATTTTCAATTCCTTCGTAGTACCTGTGTTTTCTTTTACAGTAACTTTTTTATGTTAGTATATTCCTGAAAAATTTAATTTCATTGGCGTGTACTCCTATTTTGTTTTTTGTCCATGTTAAAGATTCAGTGCCATACAGCGATTGGTACCAACATATTTTGTAAAATTTGAGATGAGGTTCTGTTCTTACTTTACTTTAGAGAGACCTTCTAATGGTACCGTTTAGGTAATTTAATTTCTCAACTTTTTTTGTTTTTAGTTGATCTCTTCTCTGTACATTAGCATGGTCCCTAAAATCTTAAATTTATCTACTTGTCTCATGATCTTACTTTCTATCACTTTTTGTATCCTTACTGAGGTTTCCCGCAGAGAACCATATTATTCTTTTAGTAATTCTGGGAAGTGCAGGAACAGGCTGAAGCGACATGGTTTCTTCGTGAAGTATACGATGTGGAGGAACATGTTTTAAAGGATTAGCTGCTTTAAATGCATACTAACACACCAAGACGTGCGTGAGTGCATTGCTGTAGGTGTAAAGGCAACAGCGCATGCCACTGAAGATGAGCGAAATAAAATCACCGGTAATTTGTAGCTATAATGAGACAAAGTTGTTTTCAACCTGGAGGCTGTATTGAACACTGCAGCGACCTACGAGATACGGCCCTGCTGGAGATGGCGTGCACTTGCGTTTATACAGCCTGCGAATCCTGACTTATTTATGTAGGTTCTGTAGCTTAATGGGAGAGACGAGATATGGTGGTACTTTTCAAGTACACAAAGCGTTACCAGAGACAAAGAGCGGTAATTAACACAAAAATCGCAGACCTAATCGGCTGTCGAAGGTTTGAATAGTGCGTCACGTACTCACACGGCCATACTGATCTAATGCCCCGTCTCATCTCGCTGTCCGCGAGTGGCTTCAGTCATACCATTTTTCACTCAAAAATCCGATTAATTTTTAGAATGCTTCAGTTCCCACAATGATGCTTCATGTAATCAGGGAAAATTCCTTAGTAAGGAGATGATCAGCCATCGTATGAAATGAAATTTGTTGCGTATGTATCCTCATTTCATTAAATTAATGAATTTCTCGTACCAGACGAAAATACATTCATCAGTACAACGGTGAGTTCTTTGGTTTCCTCTGGGATGCGATCGAGGGGATACTATAAAATTTTAGTTCACTTTGTTACAACATAGATAAGGAGACTTACTTAACTTTGTACAATCGATTTCCACAGGATTGTCATGTGTAATTGCAACTACCTCTGATCGTTAGTGTATCAGTTGGCGGAGACAAAATACAAGTCTCTCACTCAGAGTATGTTTAACAATAACTTTCACGTGCAGTTCGGCCTAATACACTGATCACACAGCTGGCATACTAGAAGACGATGCCATCGTCTGTGATCGTGGACTGTGGCTGAGCGGCCCTCTGCTCGACCATAAGTAGAGGAGCCTTTACGCTGGCGTAGCGAAACGTTTGTGGGCGTAGCTACGCCGGTGTCGCCCATTCGTCGTTGCGGCTTGAGCGGCTATCTTCTCTTGTGGTGGCGTTGTGAGGTACCAACCTTGCTTTGGTACCTCTCTCTTCGGGCGGTTATGACTCAAATTCATATAATTTTTTCTACAGGCGCTGGTTTCTTTCCTATGGCGTGCATGACATAATACCTATGAGTTATTATAAGAAATAAAGAAATAAACCGTTATGCGGTGATTACATTGATTAATTTGACTGTTCCTTTGACTTTTAAGGAGGGTCAGTTATTTTAAAGGCGAGTCGTCATGTTCAAAGAGATGATGTAGCATACATACGTGAGGAGAATTGTAGATACCTTGCTATCTTCTATAATCTCTTACATAATTTTTTTGTTTGAATATTCTTCATAGATTCTTAAAATCCAACGCCACTAAATAGTGCAAATAAAACTAAACGATTCCTTTCTCTCTAGATCCTGATCTGTCCTAATGCATAACTAAGGGAAATTAATTTCACCACATATTGTATCGTGTCATATAAATAAACACCATGTTCCATAATCAGTCCATATAACGCTACTGTCGACTGGATTTAGCATTAATAAAATAAGCATTATGATAAAGAGATGATCAAGGAGGGCGAGCGCAGCTCTCCGCTGACTGGGAAATGAAACGTTTTCCAGGGAGCAACTTTCGACGTGTAATTCGTTTTCCCCTTGCAATAAATACTTGCCCTTCTTCTCATCCATGTTGGGAGATACTTTCTCCAGATATCTCCAAATGCATCCTTTCGAACTTCAAACAGCTGCGTTTTGACTCTTTCTATCGTTCTCTTGTGCCCCTACGACACATATTTCTTCAGTTTTATTTAGGACAGCCGCGTTTCTAGAATGGCATTTGCTTTACATTTCTGTTACACCCTAAATCGCCATTCCCAACTTTCCAGGTCTCCAGTTTGCTCCGAAAATCCAGGACATACTTTTGGCCAGGTCCTCCTCATCGTTGCTTTCTGTGCTAAAGTTCAGCTCGACGTGGGGTACTACATTCTGCTCCTATGCAATGAGAAAGCTACTCGAAAATGCCTTGTGTGTTTCAGAACGCAGATAATCTGCGCTGTAATAGCAGCTGCGGTTCCTACAAGCTGCAGCTCCAGAATATTAACGAAGAGTGGTTTCCCTCCGCACCGGATTACTCGGATTTCTAGCGCGTTCCAGATTTCTCTACTTCCTTACGTACGCATCACGGCAGATCTTTAACAGTCATATCTCTATTTATTTAATTCTTAACGTTCCAAGAGTATCTGGGACTAAAGCAACACAGTCACGTATATTGTCACTACAAATACACAATTTGATTGTAAATATGCGGGCAACACAATGTAGTGTGGACTTGACCACTAGGTGTCACGAGAGGCAGAGCCGTTAGTATAAAGGAACGCGAGAAGTACTGTGTTGTCAGTAGAAAAGCAGTAACATGAGAATGGGTCGGTCGACAGAACTCAGTATCTTCGAATGTGGAATAGTCACTGGATGTCTCATAAAAAATCTGTCAGAGAAATTTCATTCCTTCTAAAGCTGCCCAAGTCGATTGTTGATGATGGAAATTTTGAAGTGAACACGAGAAGGATCAGCCACAGCTAAAACAAGACCAGTCAGTACTCATTACTGACGGACATGGATCGTCGAGATTTGCAGAGGACGGTTCTAAAACAGCTCATGAAATCAGCGTAAGGAACAACTCCTGAGTTCCAAACTGCTGCCATCAGTCTATCTACCACAATGACTGTGCGTAGGTAGTTAAAAACACTGGTTGCAATGGTCGAGTAGCTCCTCATAAACCAAATATTTCTGTAGTCAGTGATAAGCGACCCTTGAAGTTATGTAAATAGCGATGCCACTGCACATGTGAGTGATTGGAAACGAGTGACTTGAGGTGATGGATCACACTAAATCCAATGGTTTGGATTTGGCGAATTCCAGGAGAATTTAACATGCCATCGTCAGTAGTACCAACACTGAAGTACGGAGGACATAGCGTTGGAATGGGCATGTCTTTAATAGTTAGGATGCGCTTAAGAAAACACTAAATGCAGAAGGATATGAACACATTTTACAACAGTGTGTACTGTGTGCAGTAGAGGAACAGTTCGGGAACGATGATTGTTTGTATTAAAATGTCAGTGCTCCCTGTCATAATGCAGCATTGCCTTGTTCGATAACTTTTGGATAGGCTAGGGACACGCAAGTGGCCGAAGTGGCGTCCAGTAGAAAAACTTGCACCAAGCCATTGAGCCACATGAAATTATCATCATTATATATGAGGCAGTAACGTTCCTGTTATGGACTGGCCTGCCCAGAGTCCCAATCCAGTGGACCGTCTTTGGGACGAGATAGAACGTCGGATTCGCTCCAGACACCAGCGTCCATCATCATTTTCTATGGTTTCGGCTCTTCAGGAAGAATGGGCTACCATTCCTCCACAGACATTAAAACACCTCATTAAATGTGTACTTCATAAAGTTCCATGTTTAGCGTGCTAGGCGTTTATCTCTTGCATTATCCAATTCTGTTAGAAACCTACGAAAAACCTCTTAAATAAGCCAATTCTGATAGATGCCTGTTCTGAACTGAACCCGAAGAAAAGTGTATTAATTTGTGAACAATCTACATCTACGTCCCTACCCCACAAAATACGGTACGGTGTATGGCGGAGTATATATAGTGTGCCAGTATAATTTTTCCCTCTCCTTCCCACTGTATTCGCGGATGGTACACGGGGAGATTGGTTATCGAAACCCTTCTCGCTACGTGAGACGTATGTAGTAGTATGATGTACGTTTCTTAAACCGTTTTCGAACGTGGGCTTTCGGGATTTTGAGGTTAGGCCTTCCGTGACGTACAACGTCTTTATTGTAGCTTGTCCCACGACAGTTCGCTAACCATTTTAATGACACATTCCTGCTGGCTAAACAAACGTGTGACGAATCGCGCATCTCTTCTTTGAATATTTTCTGTCACGTGACTAATCTAATAGTCTGTTTTGTTTTTTTATTTTACGTCCACGTGACAGAATATTGTATTTCCTTTCAAGTAAATGTACGTTATCTAAACATTTATAGAAAATTATTGTGGAAAAGCAGAAAAACTCTCAGGGCAACTTCTCGCCATTGGGGTGGGAAAATGCCTTTAAAATGCTAGGTAATCAGCGGAATGATCAGCGGCACAGGTATGGAAAGGTCAATTGAAACCACTGCGCTAAAGACACATAATTTGTATCCACAGGACATGGGGCCTGTGACTGATAAAATGCCACGATGGTCTCTCCATTGGTAAAAGATTCCATATTAGCGCCCCATTCGAATCTCCGTGAGGAGAATGGCAAGGAGTAGGTGATCATGAAATAACCAACGAAAGGGAATGCCAAAAGCTTTAACGTGGTAGGGAAGGCAGAAAAACTGAAAAGGAAAATGCCAAGACTTAGATGTACTTCGGATCAGTGAAGTGAAAGGGAAACGATATAATAATGAAAGATTTTGAATGAAAAGATTCGCTGGTGACATCGATGTCAGTGGAAGCGAAAAAATGTACGGTAGTATCAACAGCAGCAGACAACGGTATAACTGGAGTAGAATTCGTTATGAACAGAAAGATAGGGCAGAGGGTGAGTTACTTTGAGCAATAGAGCGATAGTATTAATCTCGTTACAATCGATAGAAAACTAGCGACGACAACCATAGTTCAAGTGTACATGCCGACGTTACACGCAGAAGATTGACAGAGGTGATATATGAAAATATTAAACATGTAATTAGTTATTTAATGGAAATGAAAATGTGATAATCATGGGTGACTGGAACTCTGTAACGAGTAAGAAATGGAAGAAGGGGCACGGAAGAATATGGACTCAGTCTTTCTCCTCTCTCGTTCCTACCACTGCAATTAGCTTCAAATTGTAACACCAAAAACACTTAAAGTATCGTAAGTGGGGGTTTACACTTGGAAAAGGTCTGGAAAATGGAACATACTATCTGGATTACATCATGTTCAGACAGAAATTCTGAAATCAGTTATTGGATTGACAGACTTACCCAGGAGCATATACAGACTGAGGTGAGAATTTAGTAATCATGAAAAATAGGTTTAGGTTTAAGGGAATCGTCAGGAAGAATCAACGTGGAAAGAAGTGGGGTACTGAAGTACTGAAGAATGATGATGTACGTCTGAGGTTTGCTAAGGCTGTAGATAATGAGATAGTGAATGCCACAGTAGCGAGTTCAGTTGAAGAGGAGTGGAAATCTCTAAAAAGGGCAATCATAGAAATTGGACATACAAATATTGCTGAAAGGAAGGTAACCGCGAAGACACCTTGCGTCACAGACGATATAGTTTCATTGACCGACGAAGAAAGGAATTGCAAATATGCTCAGGGGAAGGCAGGAATACTGCAATATTAGTCAGCTAGGAATGAAGGAAACAGGAAGTGCAGAGAAACTAAGGCAAAATGGCTGCAAGAATAACGTGAAGAAAAATGGAAAGAGTAATGGTCGTCAGAATGACTGATTCGGCATATAGAAATGTCAAAACAACCTTCTGTGAAACTAAAAGCAAAGGATTCAACATTAAGAGTGGAAGAGACTTTCCACTGTTAAACGCAGAGCGGAGAGCGGCTAGGTGGAAAGAATATATCGAAGGTCTCTACGAAGTGAATTCTCTGATGATGTGGCAGAAGCAGAATTGGGAGTCGATATGGATGACATAGGTGATCCAGCAATACAGTCGGGTTCAGAAGACTTGCGATCAAACAAGGCGGAACGAATAGAGACCATTACTTCGAAATTTCTGAAATCATTGGAAAAGTGGCAACCGAACGACTATTCAACTTTCGGAAAAATATCATCCACACCATCTCGATGATAGCAAGGTCCGGTAACTGCGGAAGCTATCGTACTATCAGTTTAACAGCGCGTGTATCCGAATGACTGACAAGAACATCTATTAGATGAAGATCAGTTTAGCCTTAGGAAAGGTAAAGGCAGCAGAAAGGCAGTTCTGACTTTGCTCTTGATAGTGGAAGCAAGACACCTTTGGTGTCTTCCGAAGAGCAATGTGCCAAAGTAAGGTAGGTTCTTCGCAACGCAACCACAAGTGAACATAGTCGCTGCCAGAAGCATCGAATAATGAGCGAAGCTGGAACTGCTACCCCAGAAGTGTCTTACTTACGGCCGAACACGGTACCACGCAGCCTAGTGTGCGATCATCGACGAAGACGACAGCATCGTCTTTCTACTAGGCCAACAGTGCGATCATTGAATTACTCAAAATTCTACATAAACGTTATTGTCATTTATAGGAGTACTTCGAGTGAAGAGACTTGCATCTTACCAGTATCAAGTGATATGGTAATGTCCAGTGACATTTATAAATACTTATCACATTCCTGTGGAAATGGATTGTACCAAACTTAAGCGATTAATTTTGTCCATATTAATATTTATGCATTATACTATCCACTCTCCCCTCCCCCCGTATCGACGTGTATATTTTCGTCCTGTGTAACAACAAACACTTTCATAAGATTTGTCAACCTGGAAAAAGGAATCTAGAGCGTAAAATTGTGCAAGATGTCAGAAATTCTCAGAAAAATGGGTACAAGCTCTAGGAAAAGACAGATAATACATAATATGTGTAAGAACCAAGAGGGAAAACTAAGAATAGAATTTCAAGAACTAAGCGCTCAGCTTAAAAGGGATATAAGACAAGGATGCAGCATTCCTCTCCTACGGTTCAGTCTGTACATCGAAGAAGGAATGATGGAAATAAAGGACAGGTTCAGGAGTGACAGAATATGAATGATAGGATTCGCTGACGATATTGGTATCATCAGTGGAAGCGGAAAGAATTACAGGACGTACTGAACGAAATGAACAGTCAGTATCAAACACTGGCCGCAATTTGAGAAAGATAGTTCAGAGAATGTACGGTTGGGGCACTGAATTGTATGGCACGAATCATTGACTATGGGGGAGGGCTGAGAAGAAGAGAGTAGAAGCGTTTGAGACGTGATGCTATAGCAGGATGTTGAAAATGAGGTTAACTGGTAAGATATCGAATGAGGAAGTTTTCCGCAGAATCAGAGAAGAAAGAAACAGATGGGAAACACTAATAAGAAGAAGGGACAGCATGGTAGGATACATCTTAAGACATCAGGGAATAACTTCCGTGTTACAAAAGGGAGCTGCACACGATAAAAACTGTAGGGGGAGACAGAGGTTGGAATGCATCCAACAAATAATTGATTGCTGTGTCTGTGTGGGGATGAGGGGCATAGGACATTACTGATAACTCCGTCGCTATCACTTCTGTTTCTTTTTATTAATTTATATTCATCCTAGGACACTTTCTTGACCACAGCTATGAACCGTTACAAATAAAATTACGTTATTCATTATGACACTCTATTTATTTTTGATTTTGTCAATTCTGAATACTGAGCTACGTTTACAGTACGTAGCATATTATTCTTCTTCTTGTCTTTTTGTTTCTGCTAATACCGCTGTAACATTCAGGGGGCTAGCAGTAGATAATCTACATGTAGGTGTCCTATCCCGTCGGCTGTTCCCCGTTCTGATAGAAGAACGAGGCAAAGGTAATCTAATCTGCTCCAGTTATTTTAAAAATTATCTTCAGTACCTGGTGTTATTAGATCTGCATACACTATTACTACAATAAGAACAACGCAATTATTGTAAATATACACTACTGGCCATTAAAATTGCTGCATCAAGAAGCAATGCAGATGATAAACGGGTATTCATTGGACATATGTATTATACTAGAACTAACATGTGATTACATTTTCACGCAATTTGGGCGCATAGATCCTGAGAAATCAGTACCCAAAACAACCACCTCTGGCCGTAATAATGGCCTTGATACGCCTGGGCAATGAGTCACACAGAGCTTGGATGGCGTGTACAGGCACAGCTGCCCATGCAGCTTCAACACGATACCACAGTTCATCAAGAGTAGTGACTGACGTATTGTGACGAGCCAGTTGGTCAGCCACCATTGACCAGACGTTTTCAATTGGTGAGAGATCTGGAAAATGTGCTGGCCAGGGCAGAGCCACGGGTCGTAACACATCTGAAATGTAACGTCCACTGTTCAAAGTGCCGTCAATGCGAACAAGAGGTGACCGAGACGTGTAACCAATGGCACCCCATACCATCACGCTAGGTGATACGCCAGTATGGCGATGACGAATACACGCTTCCAATGTGCGTTCACTGCGATGTCGCCAATCACGAATGCGACCATCATGGTGCTGTAAACAGAACCTGGATTCACCCGAAAAAATGACGTTTTGCCATTCGTGCACCCAGTTCGTCGTTGAGTACACCATCGCGGGCGCTCCTGTCTGTGATGCATCATCAAGGGTAACCGCAGCCATGGTCTCCGAGCTGATAGTCCATGCTGCTGCAAACGTCGTCGAACTGTTCGTGCAGATGGTTGTTGTCTTGCAAACGTTCTCATCTATTGACTCAGAGATCGAAACGTGGCTGCACGATCCGTTACAGCCATGCGGGTAAGATGTCTGTCATCTCGACTGCTAGTGATACGAGGCCGTTGGGATCCAGCATGGCATTCTGTATTGCCTTCCTGAACCCACCGATTCCATATTCTGCTAACAGTCATTGGATCTTGACCAACGCGAGCAGCAATGTCGCGATATGATAAACCGCAATCGCGATAGGCTACAATCCGACCTTTATCAAAGTTGGAAATATGATGGTACGCATTTCTCCTCCTTACATGAGGCATCACAACACCGTTTCACCAGGCAACGCCGGTCAACTGCTGTTTGTGTATGAGAAATCTGTTGGAAACTTTCCTCATGTCAGCACATTGTAGGTGTCGCCACCGGCGCCAACCTTGTGTGACTGCTCTGAAAATCTAATCATTTGAATATCACAGCATCTTCTCCATGTCGATTAAATTTCGCGTCTGTAGCACGTCATCTTCGTGGTGTAGCAATTTTAATGGCCAGTAGTCTAAAAAGGCCGTATTACTACTACCGTCTCCTGGATTTTTGTGCAGCTAATACTGCTACAGCCACCGGTAACAGAACTTACGTTACTAATACTTATGCTACAATTACTTACGGCAATATTACGATCGTTGACTGTCGGACAACATTTAAATATACTTAAGCTCAAAGAAACTGGTATAAGCATGCGTATCCAAATACAGAGATATGTAAACAGGCAGAATACGGCGCTGCGTTCGGCAACACCTATATAAGATAACAAATATCTGGAGTATTTGTTAGATCGGTTACTGCTGTTACAATGGCAGGTTATCAATATTTAAGTGAGTTTGAACGTGGTGCTATAGTTGGCACACGAGCGATGGGACGCAGCATCTCCGAGGTAGCGATGAAGTGGCGATTCACCCGTACGACCATTTCACGAGTGTACCGTGAATATCAGCGATCCGGCACCGCTGCGACCGGAAAAAGATCCTGCAAGAACGGGACCAACGACGACTGAAGAGAATCGTTCAAAGTGACAAAAGTGCAATCCTTCCGCAAATTACCGCAGATTTAAATGCTGGGCCATCAACAAGTGTCAGCGTGCGAACCATTCAACGAAACATCATCAATCAGCCGAAGACCCACTCGTGTACCCTTGATGACTACAAGACACAAAGCTTTACGCCTTGCCTGGGTCCGTCAACATAGACATCGGACTGATGATGACTGGAAACATGTTGGCTGGTTGGACGAACCTCATTTCAAATTGCATCGAGCGGATGGACGTGTACGGGTATGGGGACACCTCATGAATCCATGGACCCTGCATGTCAGCAGGGGACTGTTGAAGCTGGTGGAGGAACTGCAATAGTGCGGAGCGTGTGCAGCTGGAGTGATATGGGACCTCTGATACGTCTAGATACGACTCTGGCAGGTGAAAGGTACGTAAGTGTCCTGACTGATCACCTGCATCCATTCATGTTCATTGTGCATTCCGACGGACTTGGGCAATTCTAGCAGAACAATGCGACACCCTACACGTCCATAATTGCTGCGGAGTGGCTCCAGGAACACTCTTCTGAGTTTAAACACTTCCGCTGGCCACCAAACTCACCAGACATGAACATTATTGAGCATATCTAGGATGCCTTGCAACATGCTGTTCAGAAGAGATCTCCAGCCCCTCGTACTCTTACGGATTTATGGACAACCTTGCAGGATTCCGTGGTGTCAATTCCCTCCAGCACTACTTCAGACATCAGTTGAGTCCATGCCACGTCGTGTTGCGACACTTTTGCGTGCTCGAGCTGGCCCTACATGATACTGGGCAGGTGTACTATTTTCTTTGGCTCTTGAATGTATTTTAAATGTAAATAGGCCTTATTAGTACTATCACCTTCTGCATTTTTGTAAGGTTTACTACTACCACCGGTAACAAAACTTATGTTACTAACACTAATACTTATTCTACGATTACTCACGATAATATGATCGTTGACTCTCAGAGAATATTTAAATAGTATACTGTCTTTTGTTGCTACACTGCCGCTATTTCAGTACAATCAGTTCAGGCCCACGAGTTCATTTCGTCGTCACTGCTGCTGACGAGCGAGGATACAGCTTTCCGAGCCACCGATTGTAACTCTGTATCGAAAACGCTTCATTATCGCGTATAATGACATTTCTGGCGACCGAAAAGTTTTGTGCGCCAATCAGCATGGACTCTGCAAATAGCGGTCTCGTGCAACCAAACTCACTCTCTTTGACCGCGACACACACAAGGCAGTAGGTCTCGGCGTGCAGGTTCATGCCGTGTTCCTTGACTTTCGGAAGACGTTCGACACAGCTCCGCACTCCTGCCTAGTGAAAAAAATGCTCGCGTGCGGAATATCAGACCAGCTGTGTGCTAGATTGAAGAATTTCTACGAAATAGAACATAACATATCATTCTCAACGGAAAGAAGTCTTCAGTCGTGAATTCGGGGAGTACCCTTAGGCAGTGTTATAGGTCCATTACTGTTCAAAATATATAAAAATGATCTAGCGGTTAACGTCAGAAATTCCATAAGGCTTTTCGCGGAACATATTATATGTACGTAAGTCACAATGCTAGAAATGCGAGAAGACCTTGCAAAGGATCGACGCCTGGCGAAGGGATTTCCAGTTGACCCTCAACGTAAAGAAATGTAACGTATTGCGCGTAACTAGGCAAAAAGCCTCATTATTGGGTGATTACACGATTGTAGAACGATCAGTGGAAGCTGTCACACCCGTGAAACGTCTAGCAATATGCGTACGCAGCGATTTGAACGAGCACGTGAAAGTAATCGCAGGTAAGGCAGATGCCAAACTGAGATTCACTGGAGGCACCTTCAGGAAGTGTAATCTATTGGCAAAGGAGGTAGCTTACAAAACTCTCATTCTAACAATGCTTGAATATTGAGCCTTAGTATACGATTCGTACCAGATAGGATTGATAGAGGAAATTGAGAAGATCCAAAGGAGAGCAGACGTTTCGTTATAGGTTCATTTAGTGAGCGCGAAAGCTTCAGGAAGATCCTCAGCCAACTCACGCTGCAAGTGTGTCGTTCCGCAGCACGGTGAGGTTTACTGTTGTTGTTGTTGTTGTTGTTGTTATGGTATTCAGTCCTGAGACTGGTTTGATGCAGCTCTCCATGCTACTCTATCCTGTGCAAGCTTCTTCATCTCTCAGTACCTACTGCAGCCTACATCCTTCTGAATCTGCTTAGTCTATTCATCTCTTGGTCTCCCTCTACGATTTTTACCCTCCACGCTGCCCTCCAATACTAAATTGGTGATCCGTCGATGTCTCAGGACATGTCCTACCAACCGATCCCTTCTTCTAGTCAAGTTGTGCCACAAGCTCCTCTTCTCCCCAATTCTATTCAATACCTCCTCGTCAGTTATCTGATCTACTCATCTAATCTTCAGCATTCTTTGTAGCACCACATTTCGAAAGCTTCTATTCTCTTCTTGTCCAAACTATTTATCGTCCACGTTTCACTTCCATACATGGCTACACTCCATACAAATACTTTCAGGAACGACTTCCTGACATTTAAATCTATACTCGATGTTAATAAATTTCTCTTCTTCAGAAACGCTTTCCTTGCCATTGCCAGTCTCCATTTTATATCCTCTCTACTTTGACCATCATCAGTTATTTTACTCCCTAAATAGCAAAACTCCTTTACTACTTTAAGTGTCTCATTTCCTAATCGAATTCCCTCAGCATCACCCGACTTAATTCGACTACATTCCATTATCCTCGTTTTGCTTTTGTTGATGTTCATCTTATACCCTCCTTTCAAGACACTGTCCATTCCGTTTAACTGCTCTTCCAAGTCCTTTGCTGTCTCTGACAGAATTACAATGTCATCGGCGAACCTCAAAGTTTTTATTTCTTCTCCATGGATTTTGTAACCTCCCCACCGCAATTTTTTAAAGAAAATGGTAATACTTAATGGAAATGGGAGCCGAGTGTAACCTCCCCACCGTTATTTTACAAGACAGTAATATTATTTATGAATGCCAATGGACACTGCGCTATGCGTAACCTGCCCACAATCAAATGTACTGACAATGGCAGCAAAAATGTGAAATACGCAATCTGACTCAAATATAAATTCCTCACAAAATTTAAAGTCCGTTCAGTGACAAGAAAATACAATTAAACCGAAATATCGGTCTTTGGCCCTGTGTAAAACAATCAGAATTAAAGTCTTACCTCAGAATAAATAGATGTCACATATCTGCTCTTGTTGTTGCGCACCGCTTGGAGGAACTGCATTGCAAATAATAATATTCTCCTTTTTTTTGTGATTCTAGTGAAATTTTTCTTCAAAGGAAGTGGAATGAAATGGGAAGTGCAACGAGATCTTTAGTTCAATAAAAAATTAAATTTTTGAGAAAATGCTTTTGAAATAAAAAAGTTATTATTGGGAGACTTGTTGGAGAATAATTACAATAAATAAAATTTTTCATTATCTAATGATTATATTAATTAACAGTATACCTTATTCCTCATCTTGACCAGTGTTGCCGACCGCCTACATCACACAACCGCACTGGGCTGCTACTACTGACCGATCGCTCTGCATGACGACTACAGACTGAGTACTGCTCTCAACTAGACAGAGCTACAGACTCGCAACGACTAAACTGACAGACTCGCAACGACTGACTGACTGCTACTGACTGAGAACCGCTCGCAACACTCGCGCGGTCAAGCACATACTCTCTGGTCACAGATGCTACAATGCCTCGCCATCGCTGCTGCGTTACATACGTGTTTCATAACCCTCCACTGGGGGGGCAAAAATTTGGCAGCGATGGTGAGTCATTTGGACTTGCCAAGCGCGGCAAAATTTTTCTTTAATTAACAAAATTCTACAACTTACAGAATATTTAAATGTTGTGCACACGCACTAAGTACAAAATATACCAGACAAAGACAAAATGTGAATACAAAACATAGTAGCAAATCAGAAAAATGTATATACAAAATTTTTGACAGATAACAAAGTGCACAGGCACTGAAAAAATTCTTTAGCATATGCAGAACAAATAAACAGACTGGCAAGAATAATTAGATGTAGTACATAAAGTAAATGTTGTGCACACGCACTAAGTACAAAATATATCAGACAAAGACAAAATGTGAGTACAAAATATAGTAGCAAATCAGAAAAATATATACAAATTATTTGACAGATAAAGTGCACAGGCACTGAAAAAATTCTTTAGCATATTCATAACAAATAAACAGACTGGCAAAAATATTATATTGACAAGTGACATAAGTGTATTCGCATTGGAGTTCAGCGAATCGAAAAATGTATAACCTATGAACTATGTGGCAAGAATCAGGATAGGAAAGGGAAGGATTGCATCATGGTTGTAGCACTTTAGATTGCACACAGCTGCTCTGAAAGTCCATATCTTTCCACAGAAGTACAACACCAAGTGACACAACTTGAAGATCTTTTCCCATCAGAATTTATCAGTGTAGCAAAGACACTGAACTGTCGTAGTAATGTTCCATGTTTTCATTTTGGCAGTACATTAGGTACACCAAACAGTGGGACCATAATAACGTCTTCATTGCTCACGGTGGTGGACAGCATGTCGTGTCAACACCACACTCTTACAAGGCACACCAACGTAGAATTAGTGCAAAACCAAAGATAGTGCTCCATGATCACTAGGATAAACAGGACAAATGGACATTGCAGTAATTCAGGGTAGTCAGCTTATGAGGTGAAGGACATCAAGTCACATAATATTGACAATTACAGACTTAATTAGTAGTTTGTGGCATTCATAGCCCAGTTATTGAACATTTCTGTACCAAGTATGTAGTATTACAGGAAAATGTTCATTAATTGTTGTACATAGAATCAGTAGCCTTCTTTTCCTGGTTACAAAGCATTATGAAATAATCGCATTCCTTTCAGTTACAGAGTATAATTAAGAATCATTAACCTTCTCCTAATTACAGTTAATTAATCATTTGTCATTCCAATAATCATTAGCCTTTTCCTAATTACAGTTAATTAATCATTTGTCGTTAATTAATCATTTGTCTAATTACAGTTAATTAATCATTTGTCTAATGACAGTTAATTAATCATTTGTCGTTAATTAATCATTTGTCTAATTACAGTTAATTAATCATTTGTCGTTAATTAATCATTTGTCTAATTACAGTTAATTAATCAATCATTTGTCATTTCAATATAGTAAGAATTATTAGCCTTAATTAATTACAAAGCATTATTAAACAGTACCATAGTTAATTAATTATGTGTCATTCCAATCTATTAAGAATCATTAGTCTTTTCCTAATTACAAAGCATTATGAAACAGTCACATTCATTTCCAACAACAAAGTATCAACATTGGAAACAAGAGCTAATCAATGGCATAATTAATAACAATTCGTGGAGTGACATTAATTATTGGCACTCAGTGGCCAGCAAGTATTGAATAAAATCATCATTCAGTATTATTCAGATTATTACGAAGTCATTATTAAAAATCAGTTAATTACAGTCAAATCATTAATAATTATGGGCATTACAAGTACTCATTACAATAAACAGTGTTCCTCATTCAGTAGTATTCAGATCATTACAAAGTCATTATTAAAATCAGTTAATTACAGGCAAATCATTAGTAATCACAGGCATTATAAGTGGTAACATTACAATAAACAGTGGCAGTTGTTAGCTAGTGAAAAAGCATCATTTTGAATATAGTCTCATTAAGAGGTCATTAATCAAGTGACATGCTATTCAGAGTTGATCAGTATTATTCAGAATTATCATAAACTAGTGACATTATGTGGGACTGGTAATACATTTTTTTTGTTAGCAATGCATTGCGTTGGGATCGATAATTAATTGCTGAGGCATAATACTTTTTGCTTTTGACCTATTGCTGCAAATGAGGATAGGTAACGTCATTCGTCATGAGTCAGCTGTAGCAAGATTATGTAACAAGGCAGTACATGTGATCACATTTATAAACGATAGACACAAATGGGTAAAAATATAAAAATGCAAGTACTAGAACAGGTATAATAAGTAACAGGTTTAGTAAGTATCATGAAAAAAACTTCTCCTGGAAAAATTACAAAAACGGATTATTGACCTGAAAGAAGAAACGCACACTATGCTGAAAAGAAGTGAACTTCGAATTAACAGGTAGTGAAATGTGTATAAAAATGTGTTCCATAGCTGTCCTTTCCAAAACTTTCCGTCATCCTACTATGCAATATAACACCTGCTGTCAAAACAAACTGCAACAAATACTTAAATAACTACGTAGCATAAATACATAACTTCAACATTATCCTCATCTGTAAAGAAAAAAAACTTCATTATCCATATCATCATAACTTCACTATTATCATCACCTGTTAAGAAAAACTTCATTATTCATAATCCTTCATCATTATTCGTCAGCATTCATTATCATCTGCAAAAATCACTTCATTACTCATTATACAACTATTCCTTATCTCTAGCATATTTCATCACTAAAACTAAGATGTGTAGTTCAGTCTGACAGCCTGCATCAATCACCTTGCATTCTGAAAGAAAAAATTAGTTAAGACTGCTATTCTTCGATGAGTATAGTATATTCTTGTTAATGTTTGTTAATCCTGATCCATTTACTCTTCCTCATAAAGTTATTGCATCTCCTTTCGTTTATTCCGTAGGTGAAATTCCATTTATGTTAAATTTATTTCTTAGAATCATCATTCCTTTCTGAAATTGATGAACAAAGATTAATGTCCTGCATTTAAATCATATACCCACTAGATAATGACTGGTTTATGGTAACATAATTAACCCTACAGCATAACATGACAGAAAACGTAATATGTCAAAAACATTGACAGTGTTCAAAAACAAAGATATACACAGAATAATACAATGCAGCAGCAAAAAAATGTGAAACAGTCACGATGTTGAGATGTCATAAGGCAAAAAAAAAAAAAGTGTCAAAGTCGACTGGTGTGTGTTATATCTTAACTATTTCATAGTGCATACAAACAAAACTGGAGTACAGTCACATACACAAAAAAATGGAAAATGTGCACGGTCTGATGTGTAACGACAAGAAAAGCGACCTGCTAACCTTACCTTGCCGGGCACTTGCCAAGAAAAAACACGATAATCGTCAATAAGTAGTCACATAAATATAATTGCAAAAATAGCCATAAATGTGTAAATTCATCTGGAAAAATATGCACGGTCTGATGTGTAACGACAAGAAGAGCGACCTGCTAACCTTACCTTGCCGGGCACTTGCCAAGAAAAAATACGATAATCATCAGTAATTAGTCACGTGAAATAATTGCATTAGTAAATGGCATCATAGTGTGTTGAATCATACAGTGGTTTCACTCAATAAACGGTTTAATGTTTGATATATGGTGATTGCCTTTCGATTTTCTACTTCTCAAAGTTTCGACATGTACAACATTGGGGTGAGGGATGCTGCGAATCCGATATGGACCTGCGTATAGAAGTTCAAATTTACTGCACTTACCTTTTAATTTGCTGGATAAATAGTGTGTACGCACTAATATTTTCTGTCCAACGTGAAAGTCTCGGCGTTTACAAACCTGTTTTTGCTGTCTTCTCCGGCGCTCTGCGGCACGTTTGATGTTCTTCAGCGCAATGTCAATTATTTCGTGGTGTCGTAGGCGACGACTTTTGGGAAATTCTATTAATTCTTTAATTTTGTTCGGTGGTTCAACGTTTTTCAGTATAACAGTCGGAGATAGCATAGTGAATTCATTTGGAATGGAATTAATTACATCTTGGAATGAGAGTATGTGTGTATCCCAATCAATATGTCTTTTGTGGCAGTATATTCGGCACAGTTTACCAATTTCTTTCATTAATCGTTCACAGGGGTTCGAAGAAGCGTGGTACTTGGATATATAGATCGGAGAAATGTTTCTGGCTCGTAACATGCGTGTCCATACACTACTACGAAATTGAGATCCATAGTCAGAAATTACTTTCATCACATGCCCTACATGAGATAGAAAATGTTTTACAAATGCTTTCGAAACAGTTTTAGCAGTAGCTTTGCGTAATGGAGTGAAAGTAACAAATTTTGAAGTGAGCTCAACAGCGACAAAGATGTAGCAAAAACCTCTGTTAGTTCTCGGAATCGGACCAAAAATGTCTACAGCGGCCATGTGTCTTAATTTAACAGGTATAATGGGATATAAAGGAGGAATATGTGAAGTGGTGTCTGATTTAGCTTTCTGGCAAATTTTACAAGACGCTAAAACTCGTCGTATACGTTTTTCCATGTTAGAAAAATAACAGTTCTGTCTCAGTATAAGAAAACATTTTCTTGCTCCGTAATGTGCGTAACTTAAATGAGTGTACCAAATTAGTTTGTTAACCAGTTCGTCAGGAATGCATAATAACCAATTGTTGCTGTCAGGATGAGAGCGGCGAAACAGAATGTCATTGCGTACAGTGTAGTGGTTTCTAATCGTAACATTATTTCTATCTTGCCAAAGGTGTTTAATTTCTTTCCACACATTGTCTTTATTTTGCTCTTGTGCTATGTCCTGTAATGACGATGAAATAAAATTTTCAAATGCAACTTGCTGAATGTACATGACACTGAAATTTGCTTTGCAGAAGTGGGTTGCTACGTCTTGCTGATTGTTGTTGAGAGAACGCGATAGTGCGTCTGCTATAACATTTTGCGTACCGGGAATGTGAACAATCGTAAAATTAAATTCCTGTAAATACAGTTTCCATCTACTTAATCTATCGTGTGTGAATTTAGCCGAAAGTAAAAATTGTATCGCTCTGTGGTCTGTGTAGACGGTGGTATGTCTGCCATAAAGAAAGTGCCTAAATCTCATAAAAGCCCATACAACACATAATGTTTCAAGTTCTGTAACAGAATAATTTCGCTCAGCAGGTGACAAAATGCGGCTTGCAAATGCGATGTTTTTAATAACTGTTGAACCATCTTCTTCTATTTCCTGGAAAATATGTACGCCTAAAGCGGTGTTGGAACTGTCGGTAGCAATGGAAAAATTTCTAGTAAGATCGGGGTGCGATAACAGTGGAGCATTCAACAGAGCATGTTTCAGGTTCATGAATTCAGAGTGTGCTTGCTTATCCCAAGACCAAATACTGTTTTTACCTGTTAATTGACATAATCTGGGTGTGTCTAAAGCAGAGTGATGAATAAATTTACGAAAAAAATTAATTAAGCCCAAAAAACTGCGTAATTGCTTTTTTGTTGTAGGAACAGTAATGTCACGTAGAGCTTGAAGTTTTTCCGGATCAGGTGCAATGCCTTCTGCTGAAATTACGTGTCCAAGAAATTTTATGGAAGTTTTGCCAAAATGCGATTTACTGAGGTTAACTGTAAGTCCTTGTGCATGAAAAGTTTGCAGCAGTTGTTCAAGAATCAGATTGTGTTCATACCAGTTGGCTTCTGCAATAAGAATATCGTCTACATACGTCGTAATTCTGTCCTTAATGCAAACGTGTGTCGGATGTCGTCAAAATTAATAACATTTTCGTGAAGAAGATTCTGCGTGTCAAAATTAATGTTTGCGTTACTGTAATATGCAATCTGTGCTCTATGTGGTTAAAATTTATCGTACGTGTTATTATTTACGGGAGAATGTTGTGGCATATCCACTATATGAACTGTTCTGTTATTTCTTACTGACGTGTTACGCTATAGATGACACCTATTACCTGGTTCATTCATGAGAATATGTTCTTGTTGATTACTTTGTTGCTGGTAAGACCGACTGTTATTACATGTACGCTGAAAATTGTGCTCCTCATTTTTTTTACGTCTGTCATGATAGTAATTTCTATACGGCGTATTGCTATGCGAGTTGAAATAGTGTGTTGTCTGTACGTAGTTATTTCTTTGCTGCCATGCGTTACTATTTGTTGGAGCTGGGACTATACGTGCACGCGGCGAAACATTAAAGTTTGGTTGACCTTGTAGACTGCATTGTTGGTTACGTATGCTAAGCGGTTGACTTTCAGGCTATTGTGGTGAAAAAGGTCTATTGTTACCAAAGAATGCGTTTGCTGTTAATTTTACACATACTGATGATTACGATTTTATCTGTTATTAAAATTACGGCGGTTTTGGAGTGCCTACTGAAAATTGTCACATTCGGTAAAAATTTGTCACATCGGGTTTTCTTTGTCATTTTTCTTAATTCTAGGTAGAGCAATAGTTAAAGAGCAGTTTTGATAGATATAAAGGATAGTAGAAGAAAAGGCAGCAGTGCAGAAAACTAAAGATGAAACAGCACTACTACAGCTCGGGGCCCTATGCTCGCTACGGCACATATTCATTAAAGCGTAATGAATCCCCTGAGGTCGATTACGCACTGCAAATAAATTTTAGCTTTAGCGTTGCAGGCAATGGCGGTAAAATTCCAAAACCAAATTGTTGTAACCATGTTAATTCAAATTTCTGCATAATAGATAATGCTGATGAAAATACAATAGCAAATTGTCGCCTCAGATTCAAAGCTAGTTTCTCCATTACAGATAATAGCGGTGAAAGTACAAACACAAATTGTCGTATATAGCTCAAAGCGTGTACCTGTGTTCTGTCATTATTAAATTCTTTACATTTTCTTACAAATACAAATTGCTTATTATCAACGCTCTCGTCACTGAATTTGAGAACACGTTCAGGTTCGTGTGTGAATCTGCTCGTCTGTGTCATTTCGGATTTCAAGTTGCGTAGCTTTTCAGATTTTAAGTCGCGTGGCTTTTCGGATTTTACGTCTCGTAGTCTCTGTAAATTGCTCACATTATACACGCTGCCTGACTCTGACAAATATTCGCAACGTGGCGGATTCTGTGACGTGTTGGTGACTGAAATAGTCTTTAATTCTGTTACTTTACTACTTTCGTCAATCTGGTTGTTGTGTCGTTCACTTTTCTCGTCAACTTCCGTATTCGGAGTGTGTGAAACTTCCACTGACTCTAAATTAATGTCGTCGCGAATCTGTACTTCGTTTTTAGGACATTCTTCAGTGACTGCATTAATTTCGTGTATCAATGTTTCGTTTGCTGAACATTGTTCAGTGACTGCAATAATCTCGTCTTTATGTGATTCTGTTGTGTCTACACGTGTGCTACTTAATTCTTGTGCAACAGTGCCAACTTCTTCATTACTGTTATTAGCACAAGTCTTAGTATCCACACGTAATTGTCCTCTATTATCATAATAATGCGCGGCAATGGCATCAAGCTGTTCATTAATCTGTTCATTCCGTTCACTAAGTTGTTTGATTTTTTTATTAATGTCGTCTTGATCTTCATTCGATTGTTTATTTCTTTCATCAATTAATTCACGTTGTTTGCGCTCGTTTCTCAGTATTTCAGACATTAGTTGTACAAATGCCGCAATTTGATCCAATGTAACTTTCCCTACTCTATTATTTGTGCTGTTTGCTCGTGTACATGGAATTGTTGCGCTTTGTATGACCATTTGGTCATTCTGTAATTTACAAAAACGTTTCTCACTCGAGTCCGTCGTATTTTCGGTACACTGACCACTTTCATTAGACAAATTTGTCTGTTCGTCACGAGAATTTTTCACACCGGGTGTGTTAGGCTGGGCAGCGCTCATTACAATAGAGTGTCCCGCATCATCATTTGTCGTCAAATTAACAGACGAGGCAATTGGGTTCGTTTGTTCATCATTAAGGTAAAAGTCATCATTAATGGTTGGAATGCACTGATTGTTAGTGAACGCAGGATTGTCATCATCACACTGCGTGTCACATGTCCTATTGGTAAAGTTGTTTGCGTCGGTAATTTCATTCATAATACCTCGCGATACACTATTCACAGTCTTTCGCGGCATTTTACCAATAGTCAAAATTATTCACAAAACAATTAAGCACATATGCAAAAGCAACACACAAATACAACAAAGCAACAAATTGCCGTTGACCTGTAGAAAGAAAGTCACAATATTAATAAAAGCGTAGCGCCAAATCCTAATTATACTTAAGCAAACAAGAGCAGATATCTGACTGTTGTTCAAAAGACTCTCAACGAAATACGATCCTGGACTGGGTGTCGCCAAGTGTAACCTCCCCACCGCAATTTTAAAAGAAAATAAAGCAATACTTAATAGAAATGGGAGCCAAGTGTAACCTCCCCACCGCAATTTTTTAAAGAAAATGGTAATACTTAATGGAAATGGGAGCCGAGTGTAACCTCCCCACCGTTATTTTACAAGACAGTAATATTATTTATGAATGCCAATGGACACTGCGCTATGCGTAACCTGCCCACAATCAAATGTACTGACAATGGCAGCAAAAATGTGAAATACGCAATCTGACTCAAATATAAATTCCTCACAAAATTTAAAGTCCGTTCAGTGACAAGAAAATACAATTAAACCGAAATATCGGTCTTTGGCCCTGTGTAAAACAATCAGAATTAAAGTCTTACCTCAGAATAAATAGATGTCACATATCTGCTCTTGTTGTTGCGCACCGCTTGGAGGAACTGCATTGCAAATAATAATATTCTCCTTTTTTTTTGTGATTCTAGTGAAATTTTTCTTCAAAGGAAGTGGAATGAAATGGGAAGTGCAACGAGATCTTTAGTTCAATAAAAAATTAAATTTTTGAGAAAATGCTTTTGAAATAAAGAAGTTATTATTGGGAGACTTGTTGGAGAATAATTACAATAAATAAAATTTTTCATTATCTAATGATTATATTAATTAACAGTATACCTTATTCCTCATCTTGACCAGTGTTGCCGACCGCCTACATCACACAACCGCACTGGGCTGCTACTACTGACCGATCGCTCTGCATGACGACTACAGACTGAGTACTGCTCTCAACTAGACAGAGCTACAGACTCGCAACGACTAAACTGACAGACTCGCAACGACTGACTGACTGCTACTGACTGAGAACCGCTCGCAACACTCGCGCGGTCAAGCACATACTCTCTGGTCACAGATGCTACAATGCCTCGCCATCGCTGCTGCGTTACATACGTGTTTCAATTTTAATACCTACTCCGAACATTTCTTTTGTTTCCTTTATTGCTTGCTCAATATACAGATTGAATAACATCGGGGATGGTTCCAGAATGAGATTTTCACTCTGCAGCGGAGTCTGCGCTGATATGAAACTTCCTGGCAGATTAAAACTGTGTGCCCGACCGAGACTCGAACTCGGGACCGTTGCCTTTCGCGGGCAAGTGCTCTACCAACTGAGCTACCGAAGCACGACTCACGCCCGGTACTCATAGGAGACGAGGCACTGGCAGAAGTAAAGCTGTGAGTACCGGGCGTGAGTCGTGCTTCGGTAGCTCAGTTGGTAGAGCACTTGCCCGCGAAAGGCAAAGGTCCCGAGTTCGAGTCTCTGTCGGGCACACAGTTTTAATCTGCCAGGAAGTTTCAACATCGGGGATGGGTTACAACCCTGTCTCACTCCCTTCCCAACCACTGCTTCCCTTTCATACCCCTCGACTCTTATAACTGCCATCTGCTTTCTGTACAAATTGTAAATAGCCTTTCGCTCCCTGTATTTTACCCCTGCCACCTTCAGAATTTGAAAGAGAGTATTCCAATCAACATTGTCAAAAGCTTTCTCTAAGTCTACAAATGCTAGAAACGTAGGTTTGTCTTTCCTTAATCTTTCTTCTAAGATAAGTCGGAGGGTCAGTATTCCCTCACATGTTCCAACATTTATACGGAATCTAAATTGACGTTCCCCGTGGTTGGCTTTTATCAGTTTTTCCATTCGTCTGTAAAGAATTCGCGTTAGTATGTTGCAGCCGTGACTTATTAAACTGATAGTTCGGTAATTTTCTCATCTGTCAACACCTGCTTTCTTTGGGATTGGAATTATATTCTTCTGTTTACTGTTCTTCTGTTTACTGTTACAATTACGAAATCGTACGTTCCTAGAATAATCAACGAATATATTGCTTTCTGTGGGATGTTGCTTACACTGGGATGACAAAAGTCATAACATGCCTCCCAAAATCATATTGGACCTCCTTTTGCCTGGTGTAGTGCAGCAGCTCAGCATGACATGGACTCAACAAGTCGTTGGAATTCCCTTGCAGAATTATTCAGCCATGTTAACCCTCTATAAATGCGAAAATGTTGCCGGTGGGTCCATTACGAAGCCACCACCAGCTTGCACAGTGTCTTGTTGGGAACTTGGGTCTATGACTTCGTGGGGTCGAACCCTATCATCGACTCTTACCAACTGAAATCGGGACTCATATGACCAGTCCACGGTTTTCAATCATCTAGGGTCCAGCCGATATGGTCACGAGCCCAGGAGAGGCGCTGCAGGCGATGCCGTGCTGTTAGCAAAGCCACTCGCGTCGGTCGGCTTCTGCCGTACCCATTAACGCCAAATTTGGCCGTACCTTCCTAAAGGATACGTTCGTCGTATGTCCCATATTTATCTCTGCTGTTATTTCATGCAGTGTTGCTTGTCTGTTAGCACTGAGAACTCTACGCAAACGCCGCTGCTCTCGACCGTTTAGTGAAGGCCGTCGGTCACTGCGTTGTCCGTGGTCGGAGGTAGCGCCTGAAATTCTTAACACACTCTTGACACTGTGGATCTCATAATATTGAATTTCCTAACGATTTACGAAATGGAATGTCCCATGCATCTCGCTCGAACTATCATTCCGCGTTCAAAGTCTATTAATTCCCACCGTGCGGCCAAAATAACGTCGGAAACCTTTTCGCATGAACCACCTAAGTACAAATGACTGCTCCGCCAATCCAACGCCCTCTTAAACTTCATGTACGCGATACTATCGCCATCTGTATGTGCTTACAGCTGTCCCATATCTCTTGCCATTTCATTGTATATCTATAGGAAAAAAAAAAACTAAACAAACCATGAACCTAAAATGAAATTCGAGCTTCTTCCTTCCCGCGAACCATTCGCGACTGGGACAGGAAAGGGGGAAACGACAGTGTGTAACAAGTACCCTACGCAACACATTGTAAGGTGGCTTGCCTAGTGTGTAGCCCACATGCTGGCACGTGCTTTACAAACGCTCTCTCCCGAGCGGCACGTTCGCGGCGCCTACCATACATACCGCCACCATTAAGCATCCTGTGCCGAGTACTCCACGACTCACTGCGAACTATAGTTAAGAGTGATGCACTGTCCCGTTCCTACCGCTAATGACCTCGTTGTCGACGAGGCACTAAACTCTCCCCTCCCCCCCCCCATCTCCCTCCTTTCCTCTTCCCTATTCCTGCGAATGTAGAAGCGTAAGCACTGTCTGACATAACTTTACTCCTGGGCACTCTGGTATCAGGATTCGTTAACACGAAAGCTATGCCAGTCCCGAGTGAGAAGATACTGCAGGTAGATCCTTTTAGTAGTAGTAGTAGTAGTAGTAGTAGTAGTAGCTTTATTCATCCGTAGATCTCTTTTCACAAGGGTATAGGACATGTCAAAGTATTTACAAGTTTAGACCAATTTAGAATAAGCTAATTCGTATACACATATATTTACCGACTTCTAGTTAGTTTGTACATTAGAGATATTGGGAGAACATAAGTGAACGTATCGCATGAGTGCAAGTTGTAATAAGAGTAATATTACTTACCAACAATGGTTGTTACTGGATATTGTTTACCAAATTTTAAATGATTATTTTGTCTGTTGTATCGGTAGATTCTGTTAGGGTTTCGGCAGAACGTCTTCATAAGTCGCCAGGTAGGATGATCTAATGTTCTGGTCACTTTTTTTGTCACTAATTTCTAGTCCAACCACTTTTACAAACATCTCTTGTGCCTGATTCTCCAAACCACCAGATGCCAGCATTCCTTTTCACTATTTTTACCGTCTCCAGGGGCTTCAGTCAAATATCTACAACTAACTTTTTATGCAGCATTGTGTCGGTCTCTTCAGCATTTTATAAGAAAGATTCCTGGTATTTCTTTCCGGTTGTTGGTTAATTATAGTGCATTTTGTTTGTATTTGATTAGGTCACAGTTATAAGTGATTAATTGCAGAGCAGAACGCCTGTTTTTCTTTAAGATACTATCCACGGTGCACATTGGCTTCGGTTTATTTGGACTAAAAGTTTGTAATACTGCCTTTCTTCTTGCTGTTTTATTCTTTATGGCGGCTAGGAACGGAAGAATGTAACCACGGCCCTTGAGATGGTTGATTGGAACGTATCTACAACTGTAACATGTTTATGCGTAGAATACTCTTAGGTATCACTTGAAATTCTGAGTAAATTTTTCAATCATTTGATCGAATGACAAAACTTGATTACATCTCCACCACGGAGCTGAACCGAATGAAACTCTTTCATGAGTCAAAAGAGCAGCTATCGTGTCTCAGTCAAGGGTATGATATAAATCTGCCAGGTGTAAATGTTTCCAGTAGCGTTAGTAAGAGGCAAATGATTTAAAACGGGCAACTGTATACTGTACCCGCGACATAAAATAACCCTACTTTATGGCGGTACTAAATAAAATTTAAAGAGCTACACAGCAGTTGGAGAATTATGGTTCCTGTAAGTGGTCGGTAAATCTTGCGACATGAAAACAATGGCCAAAGACAAGTTTATTTTTCTCCATTTCTTTTTTCTGCTTTAGCTTTAACAGTCTGTCGGAGACGAGATAATCAGGAAAATTAAGGAACCCCATTTTGATAAAGTACCTACCACAACCTAATGATGAGAAACTCTAAATACGTCGTGAGTAACTAATAATTGTAAACCCTGCTAAGTGTTTACTGTGATTCAGAGGCCAAACAAATCGATACTTGTGTATTTATTCCAGGCTTCCCTTCATAACATGGATACGAAGGATGACCGATTAATTGACATCTGACACTAAGTCATAAAACTTTTTTTTTTCAAATGCAGTCCAGCCTACGGCAGTTCTTTCTGAAGAGCTCACGAAGTTGGATTATGCATGTAGAATAAGTTTGACAGTTGGCTGTTGGTCGCATATGCCACATAACGCGAAACGATTGCGTCGATTTTTTGTCTAACGTGGTTTGAAACCCAGCAGTCATGGCTGGTCTGTGATTGTGTACACGTGAAGCGAGTGTCTATAAGGATGAACGGGTATTTAGACGGCGGTTTGGACGCTACGCACCTCTTCGTGGCTAGTCAGGAGTTTGCGCGACCTGTGTCAGGTCCAGAGAATCTGTCATCTGCAGCGCTAGTGCGAGTGGCTTTGATATTACAAAGCTCACATAAATCAATGCAGAAATCTAGCCAGTACTTGCAATCATCACGGAACAGTCTATGGAAACGACTGTAGTGGATCTCGTACGAACGTCACTTGCTAAAGAAGAAAAGTAGCCTAAAAATGACAAGTAGGTGTTTTGTGAGAATGTTATGGCTGTTAAAGGAATGGTTGAGAGTTTACGGGCACAAATCAGTATGAATAATGATGCAACATTTCGTTTAGGAGGGAAAGTCAACATCTAGTCAGTACCAGGATATGGGGAACGAAAAAATATCATTAAGATATGACGTGGCAGTCTAAAAGTGGTCCAATTTCCTTTGTTACGAGGCTCTTGTGTAACGACGGCTGACGAAGGATCAAGGGCTCACTGTCAAAAAAGACGGAACCCCTACATATTGAGAAATGAACGTCCGTGAGCATTTAAATCGACTGCTGCTGCTCTGTGGATTAGCCGCTCATAGGTTACAAACAACATCACAATATCTTCGCACATTCGTTGCATCTTCAAGGGTATAATTAATGTAGCTGAAAAGACCACAGTGAAGATCGCATCAGGACTGCCTCGGAGTCCTTGGCGAGTATGGCGTGGTTTACCATGTTAAACACGACCAAAATACCATACGCTTCTAAGGCCAGTGTAGAAAATTTATTATCTTTGATCCGGTGGTAAGACACACTTATAACCAGTTTTGGTATAAATGTTGTGTGTTTGATCTTCATTCCGAACACTTTTTTTTTTATGCAGCTCTCCTTCCGTAATTTGAAACTTAGTCAACGTTTGTAATTTCTTTGAATATAGCTCCTTTGTTTTCTTTGCTTTCATTCTATCTAATATATAAACGTGAATATCTGTTTGCTCGTGATGTATGTCTTCCTATTTAGTTCAAAGGATGGCGATGAAACTTCAGTGAATTGTGTGCAAGGACGCAAAAGTTTCTGTAACGATAAGAACTACCTACCATCCATAGGGGTAGAGGTGGAAAGGAGGCGATTTAGAAGCTTAACTCAGGAACGTCTGAAGCAATTTCACTTAAATCATGAACACATATGACTCCTTAGATTGTGGGGGGTCGGCCGAGGTGGCCGAGCGGTTCTAGGCGCCACAGTCTGGAACCGAGCGACCGCTACGGTCGCAGGTTCGAATCCTGCCTCGGGCATGGATGTGTGTGATGTCCTTAGGGTAGTTAGGTTTGAGTAGTTCTAAGTTCTAGGGGACTGATGACCTCAGAAGTTAAGTCCCATAGTGCTCAGAGCCATTTGAACCATTGTGGGGGTAATGTACACCAAAAATCATTATGGGTGATGGTAAGAAAACATTACGTGTAAAAATATTCGATAACGACCTATATTAGTATCGAGTCCAGAGTTTACGGCATCATTGGACTTATTGGTGATTCCCTATGACGTTGTACCCCAAAGCTGGCGACTGGAAAAGGGGGCAGGGCGGGGGTGGGGTGGGGGGGAGAGGTGGTGTTCCAATACAGCAACGTATCAAACGTATCACCATATCTCTGTAACATCTGGAGGAATTTCTAGCAAAATTGACACACGTATCACTTGCTATCCGGAAAAAATTAGTGGGACAGTGACGTACCCTAGCACCACTAAGACTGAGGGTTTCAAGTGAAAAGGCGTGACATAATAACTCAGCAACGCTTGGAGCAATTTCAGCCAAATTTGATGTATACAAGACTCACTATTCGTATAAAAATATTGATGGATTAAGGCATTCCACTACCACTATGAGTGGGTGTGATGATGAAAATGGGTAACATGTAGAAACGTCTGTGAACGACCTGTTGGTATTGCTTTCCCGTAATTAGTTGAGTAGGAGTACTTTAGAAGCACACAATTCAATATTATTTACGTTGCCAAGTGCATCAACCACATCGTGAGCACGAAGATTGCGGCGAACCAATAACTTTGTAATCGTGTTTCGGATCTAAATATCATGATGGATGAAAACTTCAGACACATTTAACGTTTTCTCTAGAATCCCTCCGTGTAAAACAGCGGAGAATGTGACAGTTGGCAGCGTAAGTCCTTTTTCTCGAAACTATATTTATATACTAGCAGAATTACACGTTTCCTCATAAATCAGATTAACCCGCAGTGTGAAAATCGCTGGAGATGCGGTTGAAATATGTGTACAAATATGTGTGATACATGTTAAATGTATGTGAAAATATGTGACATGTATTTATGCGGGTAAAGTTGCATGCAAAAAGCTATTTTTTTACGTAAATGTGTTACTTTGTATACGTGTACCTACTCACAAAGAAAAACAAGCATTGCAGTGAATGCCGGACACAGCTAATGCCGAAGAAGTTATCGCCAAGAGTCCAAAACTGTCCCTGGAAATGTCTGAAAACTTAAAATCTAGTTTCGAAATGTCTCACAGTTATATAATCAATCTGAAACCTTCCTGCGTCCTCTGGTCTCTTCCACATGTACAACCTTCTTTCAGAATACTTAAAGCATGTGTTAGCGATAATTAAATCATGCTCTTCACAAAATTCTGCCAGGCGCTTTCCTCTTTCATTTCTTTTACCCAGTCGATGTTCTACTATTGTTCCTTTTCGTTCTTTTCCTACTATCGAATTCCAGTCGCCCATCACAATTATTTTTTCGTCTCCCAACTATCTGAATAAAGTATACTAATGCTGTAAGGCAGAAAATCTCTCCCACTCCATGACAGATTTCTAATTCTGGCCAACCAAAGGGGCGAACACAGGAATGCACGCATTCTACAGATATAACCGTAATTATTGTCAGCCAATCCTTTATTAGGAGTTTAAACGAATATCCTTTTGTGGTACGACCACAGAGGAATGGCTAGTGTCACGCTTACCCATTCTGACGGCTACACCAGGCTGCACAAGTTATCTTTCCAAAAGGATTCTCTCCAGCGTCTCGCTCAACAGAGTTTTACAGCAGATAGGCTAGCCCCTGAGACAGCTGCTAAGATGGGCATAGTGAATTCTTCGTCTGCTACCTGCTCTGGAGGACAAGTTTCAGCTCTGAACATGTCTATGACCCCTCCAGGTCCTTCTAAGTAAACTTCGAAGTTGTTCGAGCCAGCTGGAAAGAGCTCTCGAGATTGCAGATAATAACAGGTCCCCTCACTGTAATAGAAAGGAAGGAAGAGAATAAGTAATTAGCTGAGCAATCACTGGTGGTATTGAATATTATCAGCAGTTATGATGCAGCATTAAAGGATCCACTAGACTGACTATAGAGATGTGTACATTACATTATAAAATATGTGCCATGATAGTTTGGGGGTAAGCTGCTACATAATACTCTCCACAGACAACCCGTTGTCGTGGCTGTGTTGCAGCCATCTGTTTCATTTAGACACATAAACAACCTACTTGGATAAGATCCATGATTCATGGGGCGAGGGTAACTGCCCCGTGATTTCGACATACTTACGAACAAAATAATCTATCGCCATAACTAATGCACAAAGTCCCACGTTTCCACCATGAAAGCAAACTTTCCAGTAGCTCTTGTTCCGGGATTCCTTAACCAATACACTTATTTTAAATTGGTGTGTGAAGAACAAGAAATTTGCTTTCAGCTGTGTTAGAATTGAGACTGTCGATCATCATTATGGACCATCACACTATTTTATAAAGATGCTTTTTCACATTATTATAGAACGCCCTAATGGCCATCTTGCTTTCATCATGAATGACACGTTACAAAGCGTAATAACCATGATCAAATTGGACGAACTTGGTGCCCCTGTCTGGGACATAATGAAGGTTTTCCTGGGTCATTATTGGAATGATCCTTTCACATGACGTTTCCTCAAATTCTTATGCCCTTGCCAACAAAGATGTTTCCAATGATATTTGTATCCGATTGCTCTTAATTATCTTATACGCTTTTGCCAACATCAGCAGTGGTATAAATTTTTCCACCAGGTATAACCAGTTTTGACTCCATTTCACTCGCTCATTAGACTGAGTCGATGATAAGCTAAAGTATAAATTGTGAGTATTAAATAATTACAACACTCTTGTATTTCACTTCCACTCTACATTCAAAGATTAAGATGGTGATGGATGATGGTCTATTTAGAAGGTTCCTAGCCTGGAGGAATCTAAATAGTCCGCAAATGCCGATATGCACGCGCTCTACTTCCAGATTCGCAACTAACGGCACACGACACTTTCAAAAGTCCACACGTTAATATCCTGTACCAAAAGTTTTGCCTTAACAATGAGCTTTGTGTAAAGTGAAGCATTCCCACTCTCTTGTGGTTCCCTTTTTAGGTACTCCACATCGAGGTCTGCTCGTAGATACGTATCGTCGATAGGTTTTCCGGCTTTACTTCCCGACATGACAGCGACGACTCTCCGATGAGGTGCGGGCCTTGTGTTTTGCTATTACTGCGGGTCTTGTAAATATCGCTTTTATTTAGTAATTTTCCCGGCTAAAACTCTCCCCTTTTATGATTAAGACAGCCTGCGCCACCTTTCGGAGGGAGTGGGGACGTCAAAGAGTCACAAAAGTTCATATTAAGCAGTCCGTAAAACACGTAAACGTTCACTTCGGTTAGCGTGTTAGTTAATGCCTACGCTTTCCGCTAGATGGTGCTGACTTACTGCTGAATAGCTTTGGTTCCGTAAAACTTTTCACTGATCAGTACTAGGTAAATGAAATAATTACAACACTCTTGTATTCCACTTTCACTCTATATTCAAAGATTAAGATGGTGATGGATGATGGTCTATTTAAAAGGTTCCTAGCTTGACGGAATCTAAATAGTCCGCCAATGCCGATATGCACGCGCTCTACGTCCAGATTCGCAACTAATGGCACACACACTTTCAAAAGTCCGCACGTTAATATCTGAATAACGGTACCTCTGAATTCACTCGTATGAGCAGATAATTTGAGTTTCTGTCGTCTATATGCCCGTAAAGTTCCAATCCAGCACTAAAGTCCTAAAATCCCCTTAATACTCCGTTGCTACCAACAGTCAGAGATCGTACACTACATCACTTTTAATCTCCGTAATATTCTAACAGTTTATTGTGTATCTTAACACGATAAAGTCCAATCTAATTATTGTCTCGCTGACTGACACGGGTTCCCTCTTCTTTAACGAAACAATCAAGGAAAAAAAGGCGGCAATAATGACGATCAGGCCTTTTTATAGGTTTTTCATCACAAGAGTTTAACGTCACTGCCTTCTCCATGAGGGAGCTTCCGTGGCTTTGCTGTACTTACACGTTTAACTACTTGCTGAACTATGATTCTACACCATCTTCCCCTCTAAAAATTCTATTCTTAGTTTTAAATTATTCTTTCTATAGCCTTTGTCACCGTAAACTGAACCGGTGTACAAAAGCCATCATAAGAGATAGGGATATGCACATCTTTGAATAGCATTTAGGAATAGTGAAAACTCACTGTTTTCCACGTTAATTTATTTTTTATTTTTATGGCATCTCATTTAGTTTTTTTCTTGGTGTGGTGTATATCTAGATTTCAAACTACTTAGCTTTATTTGCATTATTATATCACTTTATTCCTGAGTACAAATTATCGTCACATTATACACATTCCTAATGTATCATCACACCCTCTTGTATTTTCCAACTGCCTCTCAAAATGCTAATAACTAGGCCTCTTAAATATACCTTGTGTGTTATAAGTTCTCCCAGTGGCATCTGCAAATCTGACAGTAAATCCCAGCATCAGTGTACAGACTCACTCCAAGGTGACATTATTCCCATTTCACAGCGCTCCCATCCTGAAAGCAGCACCACCCCAGATATCAACCTAGCACCTTCATCCCTCTGCCTCACTGCAGATATCCTCGATCCAATTAGAAGTGATCACCTACCTGTTTTCCTCACCATCTCCTACATAGATCCCAAAGCTATCTACGACTGCTCCCATGCCAAATGGAATGCCTACTGGGCATCCCCAGATTGCAAACCACCTCCTAACCTTCCAGCAATCTGCTGACATCTCCCATGCAACTGCCTTTCTGCAGCAGATCTTGTCAGACACTACACCTGGCCCCATCCCTACCAGAGCCATACATGCTCATCGTCCCACTCTCCCACAAGAAGCCCTACTCCTTCGGTGAGAATCTCGTCACTGATACTGCTCCTCTCTGAAGACTCGTAACCAGGATACTCTCACACGCCACCAACAAAGGCAGAGAAATATCAGGAATTTACTCAATGCTAAAAAACGCCGGAACTAGCGCCAGACATGCGCCAGACTCAACGCTGCGTTCCCCATTAATTCTTCCAAATACTGGAGAGCAGTCCACAGGCTCGTTGGTCGTCATTCCGTTCCTCGCTACCCACTCCACCACAACAACCAAACAACCATACCTTACCTGAGCACAGCTGATTACTTTACATCCTATCTGTTTGACGTTTTCTCAATCCCTGAGGACCCTCACTTTGGTTACCCCATATTCATGCCATTCGCGAGTGCACAAATAACACTGCCCCACTGCTGGCTCCCAGCTTTCAATATATGGACAACATACAACAAACATAATTAATCACCCTAGTCACAGCACATGACACAAAATAGGTACTTCACAGAAAACGCAACAGATCTCCCAGTCATGACCTCGTTACCTATTGACCCTAAAACAATATGAAAAACTTTAAAAATCCTAGTTTTTCTGAAACAGCGTAAAACCCCTATAGATAACTTATCCTGCTCCCCCATCTACCTCACCTCAGTGTGTAGCAAGGTCCTCGAATCAAGCCTCTCCCGACACAGCCATATACACTTGAACCAAGATCACCTCCTTCCCATTAACCACTATGGCTTCCATCCTACCGTCTCCGCTAATAATCAGCTCCTGCACCTCCCCCAACTCCCTTAACGTCCATAAATCCAATATTTTTGTCACATTCGATGAAGAGAAATCCTATGAGCATTTATGGCATTATCTCGTTTTCAACCATTCCTACCAACGCAGCAGTCCTCCATTCTAGTGCCACCACCATTCTACGATTCGCAACGACGAACTTTGTTTCCTTCAACAACGAGGGCAGTTCCTTCCAGTTTTAGTTACAGTGAAGTTCTTCTTTATAACGTCAGTGTTTTGTTTCAGGGTTCAAGTTCAAAACAAAGATGCTTCTATTGTTTTCCGTTCTACCTTGGTTAGTACAGTTTTTAAAAGAACGAAGAAAGTCACGTCTCATATTTAAATACTTCCATAATTTTCTACTTCAAAATTTTTAAATTCATTTGCAGACAGCTTTAGTGTGTATATGTTTTTCTTCCTCTCTTTTGGTCTATTTGTCTCTTGGCTGAATATTGAGTTGAATGTACGACTGAGAGCTCACACCATGTCCTTATGGGGAAAGAGACCTGTGTAGACAGTAGAAAAAATATGATGAGGAAATAAAAGAAACAAGCATAAATATTAGTGGTCTTAGTTAAGAACCACGAAAAATCAAAAGAGATTAAATCAAAAATTAAAAAAATAAATCGACGTAATTAGAGGACCGTTCGAGGTGACACATAAACCACGTGCATATGCTTTTTACCTAGTATATCCAAAGTCAAAGAAAAATCCGTAATTAGGAACATTGTTGACAAGAAATCTTATAAAATCAGCAAGACCAAACTGTGGTCGTAATAAAAGAGCAGAAGAATGAAAGTTGTGTAGGGGATCTTGAAAAATAAAAGTAAAACTTGGATTATATAAAGTAGCCACATTAAGACTGCCCACTAACTATACCGATAAATTTGATTCAAGTCTACCCATATGTTTGGTGTCGTCGTATTATACAGAGGTGCAGGTCCATGGCAAATGAGGTTACTTTAATGTTGCGCTACGAAGGCTGTTTATTTTGAAATTTAGCTCAACAGAATGCTCGCACACACACACACACACACACACACACACACACACACACACATAAACACACACACTAGTTAAAACTTGAAGGTGGTCCACGTCAGTGTTGTCAAGCATCAAATAATTTCACAACGACTTAAATACTGATGCGTAGCCGGCCTTTGTGACCGTGCGGTTCTAGGCGCTTCAGTCCGGAACAGCGCTGCTGCTTCGGTCGCAGGTTCGAATCCTGCCTCGGGTATGGATGTGTGTGATGTCCTTAGGTTAGTTAGGTTTAAAGAGTTCTAAGTCTAGGGGACTGATGACCTCAGATGTTAAGTCCCATAGTGCTTAGAGCCATTTGATGCATACATTGTGTGTCAGTCTCCCCTTGATGCTGCTTACCACAAAGTGTTCGTCGTTCAGTTGGGGCAGCTTCCTTTCACAGAATGGCTTGGCACACTATTACACCTTCAAGCAAGACATATACTACACTCTCTGATCAAAGGCATTCAGACACCTATTAGTGGACATTAATAGCGGATGTGCCTGCCCTTCACCTTTATGACGGCTTGAACTCAGCTGGGGACACTGAATATGTTATCTGAATGTCTGCGAAGGAGTGGCAGCCCATACTTCAACAAAAGTCAAAATCAGAGAAGGCAGTGATGCTGGACGCTGGAGCAAAATCGACGTTTTAATTCATCCCAAAGGTGTTCCATTGACTCTGGATAGGCTAGTCTTCCTCAGAAATGTTATTGTCCACAAAACCAAGATGCGTTGTCCTCCTGATACAATTCTCGTTTCCTAACTGTTCCTCTACTCTGCGCAGTACACAACGCTGTAAAATGGGTTTATATCCTCTAGCGTCTAGTGTTTTCTTAAGCGCAAAAAGGGGACCACTATCTAACCAGGAAAACCCCGCATACTGTAACGGCACCTCCTCCGTGCTTCACAGTTGGCACTACACATGATGGCAAGTAATCTCCTTCAAGTATCGGCGAACACATCTCCCATCAGTATAGAGTGATTCATCACACCAAACCACTCATTTCCAGTCATGCAGCGTCCAATGGCGTCGCTCTGCACATTATCTCAAGCTCCGTTTTGCATTCACTACTGAAATGTGCGGGTTATGAGGAGTTGCTCGATTGTTGTGCCCCGTTCTTTTTAACTCCCTGATTGTATTGAATCTGCTAGGGATTGCTGACAGCACTTCAGTACTCGCGACTGATTCCTTTCGTTGATGTGATGCGATTTTTTACAACTACCCTCCGCAATGCTCGACGATACTTGTCCGTCACTACATGAAGTGATGTTCCTGGTTCGGCTGTGGCTGTACCTTTCGTATTTTCACTTCACAGTCACATCACCAACAGCCGATTTGGATAGCCTTAGAAGGGTTGAAATGTCGCTCATGTGTTTGTATTTCACGTGCCATGCAGTGACTAGTCCCGTTTGAAATTACTGGGTTCTCCTGACAGACCAATTCTGCTGTTACTGCTTCTCTACTGACAACACAATTTCCCCCGCCTCCTGTTACAGAGCCACCGTCCGGCCTCTCGTGACATCCAGTTGTCGGTTCCGTACTATAAAGGAGTGTCCGGATTATTTTCAACACATAGTGCCTGTTGTGCAACGGGAAGTGCCCTCTGCCGTGCACTACAGTGGTTTGACAGAAAACATTTAAATTCATGTGTAGAACCTTTGTAAGTTAACTACAACATAATTTTATTGATGACAAATCGCTTTGCATCACCTTACATATAGCGGACGCTGCGTTACATATCTTCCGAGATGTTAGCACGGTGTAGGGTTTTTTGTTTGCTGGAAGTGAAAGGCAGAACAATAAAAGCGCACAGGGATCTCGCAGTGCTGGCAACTGTTGACCGTTCCGGCCGAGCTGCCGCTGCCAAGGCGTCTCGCCCGGGACACACCCTGCTCCCGGGAAATAAACGGCGCTCGGCGCGTGCGCGCGGGCGCCTCGTAAAGCAGTACAGATTTACGGAGCAGGGACACGGGCATTTCGCTTGCTTTGTCAGCGCACTGCTCCACGCACTCCGAATGACTCTGATACCAAGGTGTGGGTCATACGATAATCGCGTCGTAAGCCGCAACACAGGGGTACAAAAGCAGATCTCCATCACTTCTGCACGGCTGTTCTTAATTCTTCAGTGGAACGGGAAGTCACATCGGTCAGTTCTTCGTCGGTGTATTCTTTTATTCACAAATGTCTTGATCCAATTTGGGAGATACGTATAGAAATACAGAAGTAAGTTTTCAACTAGTAGAACTGTAGTCAAGAACAACTACGAGGGTTGGAACTTTAATAGTGGCAACTATTTATTTACAGCTCGTACAAAATAGATACGTGTTTCAAAGTTTTACTGACCTTCAAAGTAGTCACCAGCATTGTGTATAACGCACTGCCAGCGATGTGAAAGTCGTAGGATACTCTTAGCAGTGCCAGTTGAGTTGACAGTTCGAGCGGCGCGGTCTATTGCCCGACGAATTTGTAGCAGTTCTGAAGCGAATGCCGTGAAGTGTTTCCTTCTGTTTAGAAATAGAGTTGAACTTGCGAGGGCTTAAGTCAGGGTAGTGCAGTAGGTGTTATAGTAATTAGCAGCCCCATCAGTCAAACAAATCAGTAACAGCTTGCGCTGTACGTGCTTGAGAATTGTCCTGTAAAATGATGGTCACGTCCTGCAGAAAGTGTCCACTTCTATCTCTAAGCTGGTCGTAGGTGTGTTCCAAAAATGAACAACTTAGAGACTGAAGTGATGACACTTTCTGCACGCTTGAAACGTTCTGGGGTATCAGTAGCTGTTCGAACGTTGTTTCGAGCCCTCCTGTGATATGATCACGGAAGGAGGGCGGGGAGGGGGGGGGGGGGAGGAGAGTTTGCAACATTAACATTAACACCCCCTTTCCCCTCATGATCGTGTCACAGCAGGGCTGAAAAAGCATAAACACCATTTTCTGCTTCAAGTCACGATAAAATTTCGTCGAATGGTTTTGAACGATCCCTACTAGTTCCACCCTGTATTCTTGAGCAAATACTGCGGTCGCACTACACCTCAGGGACGTCAGATCAATTTCAATGGATTGCAGCTCCGGATGATTTAGATTAGGGTTTAAGCACCCAGGGAGTGGGAGCTGAACGTTGTCAAGAACGTCGTCGTCTTCCTCATTGCACTCCGAACTGTAGTTTTCGATGGCGAAATGTGTGGGAATCAACGTCACATGCAAAGTGGTTGTTTCATTTACGCCACTCCGTGAAGCCTTTTCGTGTCGATTCTGAGCAGCGGTGTGTCTGAAATGCTTTTCTTGGCCACACATAAGAAATCTGCGTGATTTCAACGCCGAGCATCGTGGTTCCGATCTTCATCACAGTGGCGTCAAAGTGAGGGGAGAAATGTGGGTATGTGGGTAAGAGGGGCTGTGACGACCTTTCCACCACGTGACACGTTCAACGTGGCGTCGGGCAGAATTGTGATAAAATTTGATGCCAATAGAACATCATTAACCCACTTTACACGTCACATGAACTTCTGAGCACGGGCCTTTTTTTTTCGCATGTGTCGACACCTTGCTGTTTGAAGCGTCTTCGAGGTCGAGGGGCCCGCATCTCGTGGTCGTGCGGTAGCGTTCTCGCTTCCCACGCCCGGGTTCCCGGGTTCGATTCCCGGCGGAGTCAGGGATTTTCTCTGCCTCGTGATGGCTGGGTGTTCTGTGCTGTCCTTAGGTTAGTTAGGTTTAAGTAGTTCTAAGTTCTAGGGGACTGATGACCATAGATGTTAAGTCCCATAGTGCTCAGAGCCATTTGAACCATTTTTGAGGTCGAGGGTTACATCGGAGGGCACCACGCTTGTGCACCACTACAGATAAAGGTTGTACGCACCTCTGAGCCAAACTTAACACTTTTGCTTCGCAATGGGACACAAATGCGGGGTTTCGAAAAAGTGATCGTTTAACTGTGTAGTGCTGTTTAGCTGTACTTGAGGAGATGACCTTCTTGACACTTCTTTTACATAGCTACTACCAGCTGTCCGTAAAATATTTCACTTTTCCCTTAAATCACTAATTAAAGTGTCCTTAATATCCCTTATTACTTTCAAGTAATTGAACACATTTTTGGAAAGTTGATCTAACGCTGGTCCATTTTTCACTCTTCGTTTCGCACAAAAATTTCCCTGAGATCACCGAGTAAGTTTTTCTTGATTATCCTGATTGTTTACAAACAATTAAACCTAAAATTACACCTCATGCTGATCAATTCGGTATAGCATCAAAAGTCTGACAGATAGCCATATAGCATTTACAAGGAAATTAAAAGAATTTCTTAATGGCAACTCCTCCTACTCATTAGATTAATTTTTGGATATAGTAAGTGGGTAATTTCCCAACCTCCACCAACCTCCATAATAAAAAAAAAATTATTGAGTGTCATGTAATATTTTGTTTAATGTAATATCTTGTGTAGACACCTTTTATTAACCCGACACGTTCCACATCATTACGAAGTGTCGTATTCATGATATATGGAACAAGTACTAATCTAATCTAATCTAATCTGCCCATCTCCCACGCATCGTTTGGATATGAATATTCCAACAAGCATCCACCGTGTAATATCTAGCGAGTCTCGTGTTCGTTCCGCTCAAACACTTGGCCGAAAGCATAAAAATTTGAATAACATTTTTCCGCGATCATAAAATAAAATAAAATAAAATCACATTGGTCATGAGTTCTAGTCTAACTTAAAGATCGTTCCGGTCCGTGTCCTCTTGATCAACTAGTCATACCAAAAGTGTACAGTTGACGGACACCAGCAGAAGTGTCGTTGGACATTCTTGGTATATATATATATATATATAGCTGGTGAAGAGGATACGGTCTGATGTGCGATTGCGGAGTGTCCTAGGCAAGGACAGAAAGGGCATCCGAAAAATGGATAGTAGTAAATCCAGTATAGCTCGTATCAAAAAGAACAAAGTCTTGTAAACCTGCACTCTAAAATGCTCACCTTACGAGCTATGAGCTCTTTTGATCTTCGTTACTGTGAAACACGTCTCTTCTATTTGCAAAACTGCTCATGGCTCTTAAGGTATGCATTTTAGAGCTCATGTGTACTGAACTTTTTTTTCTTGTTTTGGTCATACTGCCACCATGCTTATGGAAGGCAAAGAGCTTGCAGTAGAAGAGATGTATTTCACAAAGTCGAAGACGAAAAAGTGCCCGTGGTCCTTAAGGCAGGAGTTGTCTTTGCTTGTGGGCCCCGTTGTGGAAATAGAGACTAGCGGAGAGCCGCATCTTTTAAAATGATTGCATCCGCTGGTTAACGTAGCATTTCAGAAGAGGTATAAATTTTACCTTAAAATCAAGAAATGTAAATTAAATGAAGTAGTTGTGGTTCTAATAAAATTAATTTATTGTGCTGATTTCATATCGTCCGTAGCCCCAAGATATTTAATTTTAGAATCAATTTAATGAGACAAATATATTCTATCACACTTTTCCACAATTTTTTTTCCAAATCAACACTGAGATTTCTTGTTGAGATTCTCGTCACAGTCTGCAACTTAATGTCTGCCAAAGAGCATCAAGGGGCCTACATTTACTCCTGTTGTTCTTCAAGCAAGAAAAACTTTGTTCACGAATACGTGTAGGCCCAAAATAGAGAATATTTTCCCAGAAAACTTCTTCATAGATAGAATTTTTCAGCAGACAATAATTTGTGAAAGTCAACTATTGTCACAGCATAAAATATGTCTTTCACAGCGTGATCTGAGTGCCTGTCAATAAGCAAATGGAAATCGCCTTTACGGCACGCTCCAATCAACCACTGCGCAGAGTATCAAATTTGTGCGAGCAGTATCTACACTGCGCATTGTGCATGCGTATTGGTGTGGCCTAGTGTAAATGTTCAAATGTGTGTGAAATCTTATAGGACTTAACTGCTATGGTCATCAGTACCCAAGCTTACACACTATTTAACCTAAATTATCCAAAGGACAAACACACACACCCATGCCCGAGGGAGGACTCGAACCTCCGCCGTGACCAGCCGCACAGTCCATGACTTCAGCGCCTTAGACCGCTCGGTTAATCCCGCGCGGCCCTAGTGTAAATCCACGGTCGTGCATGGGAGGCAAATCTCGGTTCAAGGCTGATTTTTCTGACTTGTCTTGGACGCCCACACTAAAGCTCTTAGCGGGACGCATGTGGCCGCGGGGCGGTTCTCCAGTCCCTGCCTTAAGGTATGTCTCTAGAGATCATGTTTACTAGACGTTTCTTTCTTCCGGTTATGTGAGAAATCCATTCCTGAAGTTTTTCCGTCGAGTTCTGAAGCACATTATGGAATCAGAGTGCGAATCTATTGGGACCTGGGATCTTGTTCCACAGACAGAAATATTGCTACCCGCGATTAAATGCAGTTTGATTGTACAGGCGTTGGCTCTTTAAGGGTATTTTTTGTGTTTCTGTCAAACTCGTAAACAAAATGGCTGTTCAAATATCCATTCCTGATCGAATTAGACTTGCCGCAAGGTGGACGAGGAAAACGATTTCAAGGAGACACGCCAGATTGGGCACGAAATTCGTTAATAGACTTGGCGCGCATTTGCTTCGCATGGGTGCGTTTACGCGACACAGCTACAAGGAGAGGCTGCGAAGCTTTCACATCTTTGTTGGACCGTCCAAGTCTCTACATCATTCCTGAAACTTTTTAACGTCATCACGGTATCATCCTGTAGAAACCAATACCTTTGGACCTCTGTAGGCACCCTAATGTCTTATCTTTTGTGGTAAGTTCCTATGGGACCAAACTGCTGAGGTCATCGGTCCCTAGGCTTACACATTACTTAATGTAACTTAAACTAACCTACGCTAAGTACAGCACACACACCCATGCCCTAGGGAGGACTCGAACCTGCGACGGGGGAAGCCGCACGAACCGTGGCAAGACGCCCAGACCGCGCGGCTACCCCGCACGGCTCTTGTCTTTTTCTGGTGAAGCAGAATTGTTGCACTGGTTTGCTTAGACACCGGTTCAGTTAATTGTCACAACAGGACTTCGCGGGAACCATGTCGGCTTTCTTCGGAAGATTCCCATTTAAGTTCCCCGTTTATCCCTGTTACACTTTCACACAAGGAATATAGGCTGGTTATGGTTCTAGCAGTGCGTCCCTGAATTCATTCGAAGTTTTCTGTCATGCCTACTTGATAAAAATTACAGACACTGGAACAGCAGTCTAGAATTTGTGGCACTTGCGATCTTGTTTACAAATGGACTGAAGTTTCCCAGAAATAAATCTAAATCTTCCGTTTGGACTCGCCCGGATAGGCGTGCGCGTTAACCTGACTCTTCTGGGATGCGGGGAGACTAGCCTTTCCTGGCTCGAACTCGCGTCGCGGAATAACGTGGAAGGCGGGTGTGCCTGACAGCCGGGATTTGATTTTAGGCGCTTTTCCATATCTAGCTAGGTACATAGCGGGCTGCTAGGCATGCGCCGTCTCGGATGCACGCCACACAAACGTTTAATAAACGTTCTCACTCTTGGACATGGAATTTACTCTAGACGCAGAAAAATAGTACACATGAACTCCGTCCTGGGGAAGTGGGGGGTGTTGGGAAGGGTATCCAACCACAAGCTACCACTAACAATGCTACAACCCATATATCAGTGCTGACCCCACAGTCACAATCGACTCGAGAAAAGCACAGGTGACTCCTGTATATAATAAGGGTAAAACAACGGGCCTGCAGAATTACAGGATACTATCCTTAAAATAGTTTTGCTGCAGAATTGTAGAACATATTCTGAGGTCGAATATAATAAATTTCCTAGAGATCGAAAAAGCTTGTGTCCACGAATCAGCGCGGTTTTAGGAAGCATAGATCGTACGAAGCTCTGCTTGCCCTTTTTTTCACAAGATATTTTGCGAACTGTGCATGAAGGGCAATAAGCAGATTCCATATTTCTACATTTCCGAAAAGCGTTTGAGACGTTACATCACTGCAGACTGTTAACGAAGGTTTGAACATATGAAATTAGTTCCCACATACGTTAGTGGCTCGAACACTTCATAAATAATAGAACGCAGTGTGCTGACCTCGACGGTGAGTGCTCATCATAGACAAGGATATCGTCAGGAGCGCCCCAGGGAGATGTGACACATAAATATCTGTATACATAAATGACCTGACACACAGGGTAGACAGCAACCAACGGTTGTTTTCTGATGGTGCTGTGGTGTACAGGAAGGTGTCAAAGATGTCACTGTAGAGTGATACTAGATGATTTAGACAAAATTCCTAGTTCTTGTGATGAATGTAGCAAAATGTAAATCAAGGCGGACGATAGGAAAAACAAACCCGTAATGTTCGGATACAGCACGTCGTTTAAATAAGTGGGCGTAGCTTTGCAAAGCGATATGAAGTGGAACGAACATGTGAGAACTGTGGTAGCAAGTCGAGTAGTCGACTTCGGTTTATTGAGAAAATTTTAGGAAAGAGTGATTCAGCTGTGAAGGAGACCGCTTATAGGACGCTAGTGCAACTTATTCGTGAGTACTGTGTTTGCCTGTTTGGGATCCGTACCAGGTCGGACTGTAGGAAGACATCGAAGCAAGTCAGAGGCGGGCTGCTAGATTTGTTGCCCATAGATTCGAATAACACATAAGAGTTATGGTGATGCTTCGAGAACTCAAATGGGAATCCCTGGAGAGAAGGCGACGTTCTTTGTGAAGAACATTGTTGAGGAAATTTGAAGCTTACCGCGGATCCTACCGCCGCCAAACTACATTTCACGTAAGGGCTACGAAGATACGAAAAGGTAGGGTTCATACGAAGGCTTATAGACAATCGTATTTCGCTAGCTCTGTTCGCAAGTGGAATAGAGAAGAAAATCACTAGTAGTGGTACAGGGTATCCTCCGCCATGCGTCGTACGGTGGCTTGCGGATATATATGTATATGTAGAAAGGGAAAAGGCAAAGGAAAAAGAAGAAAAAAATGTAAGTCTTTCATGCACCTACCTTACCACTCATTTTATGCGTTCCTCCGATTTCGTATTAGTTTAAATGATGCATGCATGCATATTTGAAGAGAGATGGAATTTATTATGCCGAAAGGAAATTCTCTCATTGTCGTTCTGCACTTTCTTGCGATCAGCCGATCTTACTACTTTTCTGTAGACAACAGCTGCTTACTATTCGATAAAACGTTGATATAATTCCTGTTGAACATTCGTAGGCCTGTATAATTTACGGGGTTCTATCAATTTTTTAAAGTGAGTCAGATATTTGTCATGGTATTCGGTATGTTCATAGCTAGGATATCGGTTTACATGAGGATAGAAAGTTGAAAGGGTTTCGAAAATCTAGAAAGACGGCTCGATATGCTATTGTCTTTGGTCGCGGAATCTCTCTGAATCTAGCTAAATAGCTAGATTGATTTTACTGACCATTAATCCTTCATTTTGCAGCAGAGGGAAGCTAACCCTCTCTCTCGGCTCAATGTGTGGCTAGCGACTCTCTTTTACACTAGTTTTAATAGTGTGACAATGCTGAGGATTAATCCAAGTACGCCAGTGAATGCATCAGAATTAATCTGCGGAGCTATACGTACTGTTATTTATATCGTGTGCCGCACATCGCGAAGACTGCGTAGATTCTGCAATTGTGACTTTGCACGACGCCTCGGAAGCTCCGAGGCCCGAACGAAAGGAACGATCCAGGCTCTGTCTGGACAAGGTTTGCTTACACGTTGCTGCAGGAGATTACTTTCTCAATCCTTTCTTGACGAGGCTGTAACTACACTGATTATCCACGAAGTGCTTTCATTAAACGACGAAATTAATACATCATGTTTCAAATTTCAAAAGACTATATATTCTACCCGAGTAAAAGCTCATGACAAACTGAATTACGCGTTACAGCGGAATCAGTACGACAGGAAACACTTATTGTTTGAAACTAATGAACCTTTGCAACCGAACGGAAACAAGAGTCAATCCCAGTGCAGCTAGCACCCAGCATATTCCCCTCCACTGTATTACTACAGATGGCATGCGCCTGTTCACATTTGTAGTTCGAATGCAGAGCTTACAATGGCCCAAGTCGTGCATCGAGACGGAACACACAGATGCTAATTGTCCTGCCATCTGGTGTCTTCTAGAGTTGTCCCTGCGTAGAAGCAGCTCACGTAGGTTCGTAGATGCGTTCTTCTTGATGTGAGGTTCAAAGAAACTTACTAACGAGTGTGTTAGGGCTCTCAACGCTACAAAATGAAGAAACTAATTTAAATAGGGACGCTAGTGACTTAACTGTGTATGAATCCCATAGCAGAGAAAGCCACAGACAGCTAAGAAATGATGTACTAATGCTCGACTACAGCTTCGCACGTAATATGGGTCAAATATGCAACAATGTCAGTCCAAAACACTTCTCATAAATTACAGTCACATAAGAAAATAAATTTCGTACTTACACTGTATGTTGTGTGCAACTTTGGTAAAGAGAGATGGGCTAGAGAGTGAAGTAGCATCTGTCGTCTTAGGAAAGCTGCACGGAAACAGAAATGATGAGCAAACGAGTTAACTCAATAAACAGAAGTTTTATTTAACTTGTATTTCTCCAAGTATACGAAGACTCATTACCAAATTCAGCAAGAATTAGAGTCCAGCTCACATAGCATGTTGGATGAGGCTTGCTGTACTGAGTGAAGAGGCTCCAAGTGCAAGTGGGTTGAGTGGTTGTCTCCGACTGCCCTACGTTGTGGCGTCAGAGGGCGCTCGTGGTAAGGAGCCACTGGAAGTGGCGACCACAGCTGACATCTAATGGAAACTTGCAATTCTGTTGCCAACTGTGACGCCCGTGGGGTGGTATCGCTAGGTGGCACCATACAGTGACTCTGCATTGCACGCAGACATGCAGTTCATTGACTTAACTACACAGATCACTCCCTACTAAAATGTTAAATATGTGGCCTACTGCCTACACCCTATCGTGCGGCCACTGTAACCGGGCGCATTCATTCGACTCTGTCCCAGACTCAGCTACTAGAATTAGCCCGAAACATTTCGCTCAGTGGACATTGTTGGCATACCAAAGGCGCACGAAGTGCGTGGTCTGTATTACATAATACTAGAGTTATTCAAAGAAGATTGGTAATGAAACAGATATAAATACTGTATATATCAGCTTATTGTTGAGGATCGCTGTGATAATTGTGCCATAAAATCTGAATATATCAAAGAAATGTTAGTAAATGAAACTCAATTTGTCATGTCATACCTCACCTAACATTTACTTTCTGAATCAATAAGTGAGGCTTGGGAGTGAATACAATGGCTCACAGAAGCGTAAATGTCGCAGTTATGAAACAAAAAGATTTTTACGTTGCCACCAATTATACGTGATCGGTTTTTATGGCTTCCAGTAGGGTCCTCGTCTGTTCAGCAGCTCGTTCGCTACCCATAGTGCATCGCGCCGAGGTGGTGACATCACAGCAACAATTCGTGTTCACTGTTTCAACAGTGCAGTTCAGATTTTCATCAAGAGTACGGCGTTGCGCTGCGTAAGTTACGTTCATCACAATTTTCTATCATCATTCACGTACAAGAAACAATGTTCTGAAATCGGTAGAATGCTTTTGAAACACCATGTATACCTGATTCACCCCAACCAAAGATACCCAATCAGGGTAAAGTCAGAACTACTGAAATACAGGATTTGTGGTAGTGGGATAAAATAGTTTGCACATGAATGGAAAATTTACAATAATATTTCCACAAAAATAGATAATTTGTATTATTGTGTCATTAGTCTAGCTCTTTTTTCTCAATCTATTTGAAACTCCATTCAAAAAGTTACTCACCAAACCAAGGTACCCAATAAATTTCGTTTTGAAACATGATTTATTTTCTCGTGACTTAGTGGATAAGGTAAAACTGATCATATTTTGGCCTAGAAGCTACAAAAATTCCGTATACTCAAGAGAATAGTGGATAACATATAAGAGTGTATCAGTGCAAACCAAGGTGCCCAGAAACTCGACAAATGATAAAGGCACTGAATGATTGACAATCTCCATACATATTGAGCAGTTATAATTAAAGTACAGCTACTCACTGTAGGTTGTTATTATCGTATGGTTCAAATGGTTCTGAGCACTATGGGACTTAACTTCTGTGGTCATCAGTCACCTAGAACTTAGAACTACTTAATCCTAACTAACCTAAGGACATCACACACATCCATGCCCGAGGCAGGATTCGAACCTGCGACCGTAGCAGTCCCGCGGTTCCGGACTGCGCGCCTAGAACCACTAGACCACCGCGGCCGGCTATAATCGTATGGCAGCGATACTTATTAGATGCGTTAATGCGGAACTGATATACGCCATAAAACAAATTAGTTCAAGTTGCGGCCACCAGGTGCAAATCTGGTTCTGCATAGTGTTTATATGAGGGTATGACATCCATGCTGTCATCTGACGAGCCATAACATAAGTGAACAGTACGACTATTGAAAAGACAGACCGTCCTCAGTTAGTGAAACTGTTTTATGTGAAAGACAGCAATTACTGTGCTGCATTGAGAGAGTGTCATTGATGGAAAGGTCTGAGGAGAGTCCCGACTTCATTAAATGGTCTAAATATGATGACAATGAAATTCGAAAACAGGGATGAGCCTGGTGTGGCACCGGGAAGATGGAGGCGTCCAATCCCAGTGGAAGTTATTGAGGAAGTTGCTGTCACTGTAACTGATCTGCAGTGACCAACAACAGTACGGAAAGTTTTGCGATCTATTTTGCACTGTACAAGATACAAATGGTACAGCAACTAAAACCACATGATCCACAGCAACATCCTGAATTTTCTCTTCGATTCCTGGTACGAATCGTAGTTGATGACATGTGGATGGAGGATATTCTATGAAGTGATGAGGGACATTTTACACTACAAGGAACAGTAAATACTAATATCTGCAGAATTCTGGACTCTGTCAAATAACGTGTTGTGCGCGAAAAGCCATTGCAGTCGCCATATGTGACTGCGTAGTGTAGACTCACAAGCACTTTTATTCTCGGTCCGTTCTTTTTTTGAAGAGAAGACACGCAGAGGGCCTGTCATACCATGACATCTGCACGTTGCCGAGACCTCCTTGCGCAGCATCTGATTCCTTCTTTGGTAGAGCGCAAATGTGTGGAAATCCCTGTAGTAATGCAGTACACGTCAACACCTCACGTCCATCGCCTAGTGAGAGCTCTGCTTAATGCAACCTTGCAAGAACGTGTTATCTCCGAATATTTTCCAAATGCACGGCCTGCAATATAACCTGATCTGAATATATGTTATATATAAAACAATGCGCTTACCACATGCAGGTTCTGTCTGTACCTAATCTGAAGGCCAGTATACAGATTCCACCGGAACTGCTGAGAGAAGTGGTCGAGCGGTTCTAGGCGCTTCAGTCTGGAATCGCGCTGCTGCTACGGTCACAGGTTCGAATCCTGCCTCGGGCATGGATGTGTGTGATGTCCTTAGGTTAGTTAGGTTTAAGTAGTTCTAAGTCTAGGGGACTGATGACCTCAGATGTTAAGTCCCATAGTGCTCAGAGCCATTTGAACCATTTTGCTGCGAGGAACTATGATCACGTTGTTTTGCGGATGTAGTATCTCATTGATATCTCTGTTGCTCATGTTGAACAAACTGTAGTTCATAATATTCGTAAAATCACACATTCTCACTTGTCTGGCCTTTTCTGCCCACGTCCCGTTCCTAGCCTTTTACTACATATGGAGACATTACTATATGTCTTTCTCGCATTTACAGCGAGAGATTTACATCGGGTAACCAAAATTTGAAGTATTTTTTCATCATAAATCGGTTCTGCATTAATACATTAGAATATCTGACAAGTTGCGCAGTCATACGATGACTACAGCCCACACTGGACCTTTATGAGTACCTGCACTTTAATTATAACCTTCTGGTATTATAAAACTGGATGTAAGTATGTATGTATATATGTGTGCACGTATGTTCCACGCTTCCTCCTAAACCATTGGACCGATTTTAATTAAAGTAGGGGCACATATCACTTAATGTCCGGAACGAATACCTGCGGAGATAATAACCACCTACCTGTCAAAGGAGTGGGGCGGGTGAGAAATACATTACACAGTAATAATTAGTGCATAATTTTATGCACTAGTAGAACTAAGTATAAAACTAAATGAAGAGATTTTCTTCTGTTACACGAGGAAAAGGAAGTGGCTGTCACTGCTGCTAAATGATGGCTAACAGAGGAGATGTGATACACAGATATATCCGCTGTAGCGTTGCTGCGGCTATCAAGCAAAGTTTAATAGGTCGTAATGGTACAGCCACAAGTACTTAAGATACATTCTCGAGGACATGCACGTGGCGACACTTAACGATCCTGTTATATAGACCATGCTTTGAAAGATAGAAACGTGATTAATAATTTACAGGTACAGAAAGACTAGCATAATATTGTAGTAGTTGACAAGTGCTATGAATATCAATAATAACTGAGCCCAGAACAACATTCACTCCGAAGAAACTGTTCTCGATACGCGCAGTATTAACAAAGAAATTCTTGTAAATGCAATTACACAACAGTTTGGCTCTTAGTCCTTTAACTGACCATCAGCACTTGGAAATTAACTACAATTAATGTTACACAGTAAAAGAAGGTTATTATAATGTGAAGACGACTACGAACGTACCCATCTGTAGAGTAGTGCGTGCTAAATCGTTGCTTCCGCGACGGGTAGATGCGCAGGCCCATGATTGCTGTGTACATAAACAAGGAGGGTCGGTGTGCTGGTCAGTCTTGATGTGGTTTGTACGTGGTTTCCCACATTCCAATAGGTGAATATTGGGCTCGTGGTACCCAAGTTGCGACTCAGTTACACGATTCACGAACATTTACAAAACTTTCGCTGGCTTTTTCATGAATAATAATAAACGCAGGCAGTTGGGGTGCACGTGTTCTGTCCCAGGGGGTAACGGCGAGGGGACGGGAACGGCATCCGGTCACCACGTAAACTTATCCTGGCAAATCCATTAATAACCATACCGATAATGCATCCATGTCGGAGAAAGGCACAACTAAAAGAAGAAGAACATGACAGTACTGAAGAAAAAGTGCTATACCAAAGCTGATGGGCGAGATTTTCTGAAGATTACTCGCTGTACTGCATATTATCTTGGCAATCTGGGACTCTATGTATCAGTTAACATCGATCAGTAAGACTGCGCTGAAATGGTTGAAGTGGCCCAAATCATAATTTCCTGGCCTCACAGGCATCCTGATGCAATTACCATTTGTTTAAGAATTCTTGAATCTATCATTATGGTGAAGTTTCGCCATAGTGCTTTCTGTAAATGGTACAAACGGCCTTAAATAAGTAATGCTACATATTTTTTTCGTGGCCAATTCCGGCTGAAAAAATAATTTGAATCTTCCCACTTCAGCTCCTATAGTTTCATGAAGTTCGGAAGATGGCTGCGCTATACATAGCCTTCAAAATGGCGTCTGTAACGGAGATGCGTTCCAAGCAGAGAGCTTTCATTGAGTATCATTTGGCGGAAAACCAGAGTATCGCAGGTATTGACAGACGCTTGTGGAATGTATATGGAAACTTTGCAGGGATCAAAAGCACAGTGAGTCGTTGGGCGAGGCGTCTGTCAGCATCACAACAGTGTCACGCAGAACCTTCCTATCTCCCACTTGGCGGCCGGCTACACACGGCTCTGAAAGCTGTAATGTTGGAACGTGCGGACACTCTCATTCGAGGTGATCGACGGATCAAAATCAAACATATCGCTGCTCAACTGGATGTCTCTGTTGGTAGTGCTTACACTCTCGCCTACAGGTTGGGGTAGTCAAAAGTGTGTGCTCCCTGGGTTCCTCGCCGCCTACAGGAGAGGGCAACGAAGGACTATCTGTTCAAAAATGGCTCTGAGCACTATGGGACTTAACATCTGAGGTCATCAGTCCCCTAGAAGTTAGAACTACTTAAACCTAACTAACCTAAGGACATCACACACATCCATGCTCGAGGCAGGATTCGAACCTGCGACGTTAGCGGTCGCGCGGCTCCAGACTGAAGCGCCTAAAACCGATCGGTCACATTGGCCGGCGAGGGGCTATCTGTGCGGAATTGTTTGCACGTTACGAGGTTGATTGTGGCAATACTTTGTCGAAAATCGTCACAGGCGATGAAACATTTGGTTCATCACTTCGTACTGAAACAAAACGGCAATCCATAGAGTGGCGCTACAACACCTCTCCTTCGAAGAAAAAGTTCAAAGCCATGTCCTCAGTCGGTAAAGTCTCGGCGACGGTTATTCTGTTTTATGTCCTCCTTCATGGTGCAACGATCAACTCTGAAGCGTATTGTCATACCCTCAGGAAATTGAAGAAACGATTTCAGCGTGTTCGTCGCTCCAAAAATGCAAACTTCGTCTTCTCAATGACAACGCAAGGCCTCACGCAAGTCTGCGTACGAGAGAGGAGCTCACAAAACTTCATTGGATTGTTCTTCCTCATCTACCCTGTTGCCCGAATCTCGCACCTTCCGATTTCAATCTGTTTGTCCCACTGAAGGATCACTCCGCAGAAAGCTGTACGTGGGTGATTGGGAGGTTACTGACGCAGCAAGGCGTTGGCTCCGACGTCGACCAGTAGAGTGGTACCATGCAGGCATACAGGCTCTCCCAGTAACGTGGCGAAATGTCGTCCCACTGAACGGAGATTACGAGGAAAAACAGATTTTTTGAACAGAGAGATTGGAGAATAATATGGTGTACTGCAACCCTAAATAATATCAACCTGCTTTCAAAAAAAAGGTTTGTTGCTTTATTACACCCTTGGTAGTTAGTACTGAGTTTCAGAATTTAACAATATGTGGTACTGCTTTAGGCCAGTTAAATCGGAAAGTGCAGTAAAGTAGAGGCGAAGAAGCCCTTAATGGAAGGTACACATTTCATAACTAGATTATTAATGGACTTGCATTACTTACGTAACTACTACCAATGTACTTGCTACATAGGTCCTCGAAGGGCCAGTTATAGTTAACTGTATTAACTTGTGTAAATTAAAATGCAAATCAGTCAACGGCCGCGCCAAAGTGGATACACCAGTTCCCGTCAGATCATCGAAGCTGAGCACCATCGGGCGTTGACAATTTTCCCTTTGCGTTTCCGGCAGAGGGGAAGGAGTGTTGGTGGCGTCAAGTCCAATATCATCAGTCGTTGCGCCAGTGTCCTGAACTAAATTCCACACTACTCCGCAATGTCTCATGAAGTGGGTGTATGCGACACTGTTTATTGAGATCCGTTCGTCGGATGGAGACATTACGCCTGACGGCTCCCTTTGTGCTATTTGACAAGAGTGGGCTATGTGCTGGCCCCGGGCTTCACCCTCTCCCTTCTCTCATCATCATCTACAACACGAACATGACACTACACTATACTACACCCTGCCCCCCGTTACAGTCACCTACACTTATCGGATACAGTTACATACACTGCTCTCATACTTCGCGAAAGAAAGAAGGCTGCGTGCGTGAAGGATAGGGAAAACCTCTCCTATTAAGCGGCTGAACCTGCCGTTCGTGGTCTCCCAGCCATTCACGCCGTACGTCGTTATTTTTTCTTACAGCTGACTTCAAATTCACAAGTTTCTTCTATTTCAATTTAACAGTGATTCATCTGATTACATATCCGTACATTACACATTTCACTTTTCTGCGTGCAGGAAGAGAAAGAGTTCCTTGCATACCGTGTAGTCTCTTTTCGCAGGGAGGATCAGCATAGATCATGGAGAGGAACATTTAGTGTGACCACACACCGAATCCGTGTTGCGAATTGTTGTCCTCGATCTTCGCATCCAGAGAGCAAGTGGTTCACGTTCTGCATGTTTCCACATTCACAAAGCGGTGGCTCAACAGCATAAATGCGGTGTAGATATCGGCGGTTGCGTGCATGTGTGAAGCTCAGTCATGTTATAGTGGATACAAACTTTCTGCCATGACAGCTCTTTCTGTACCAATGTTTTTGGTGTTACTAGTGACATACCAGCGTAATGTTGACTTTCTGATTAAGCGGATTTTGTTCATCTTTTAGTCCATTTTTGTTACTCTTCTACAGTTTTGTAAAAAGGTATTTGCCGGTACTTTTACATGTTTTTCTTCGCCATCACATATTGCCTGTTTGGCCAGACTATCTGCAGTGTCGTTCCCTTCTATCCCAAAGTGACCTTTGATCCAATACATTTTGACTTGGCGTATAATGCTTTGGACTTGTCTCAATACGTTTATTAATCTGTGTGCTATGTCGTTGCTCGCTTTTCCGTCATTGTTGTTCTTTAGCAACGCAGAGGCTGATTTAGAATTTAATACAGTTAGGCTATCTTATTTCTTTCTTTAGCATATTGAATAGAAAGAACAGCTTCCAGGATTTCGATTAGTTCCGCTTTCCTGAGGTAGTTTAAATGTTCTACCGTACTGCCTTTTCTGCCCCGATATGCTCTCTCTTCTCCATCTTCTTTCTTGCATTCATCTGTATAAATAACGGTCGCGTTATGAAAAACAGATACAACTTCTTGCATGTCGAAAGTATTTGTTAGAGCTAAAATTGAATGACACGTCTGACTCTAAGATCGAATTGCTGTGGTGATATTCATAACAGAAGTTTTATTGATGGTATAGTTTCTCACATAGTTCATAGTACCCATTTAAGTAGATAAAAGGGTGGCATGTTCTTTTTAATCAGAAATCTTTCTGTCAGACAATTGAGTGTGAAATCGTGTAAGTGTTCGATCAGTTTGTCCTCTCATGATTCGTGGAGACGGGAAGTTAGGCAAAGACACAAGGAAAGAACAAGCAAGTTGATTTACTACTCTAAGATGCGTACAGTACACGGAACGTATATCTAGAGATTCCGAAACCAGATTTCAAACTGCAAAAGATCCCAGGCGCGGATGTGCACTCTGGCCATAAATCATTGGTTATGAACTGCAGATTATAAGTGAAGAAATTTCAGAATGTTAGGAAACTAAGGAGGCAGAGCCTGGACAAAGCGAAAAAACTAGAAGTGATTCAGAGTTTCAGAGGCAAAATTAGGTAGCGATTAACTGAATGAATGGATGCGTTTCAGTGGCGTAATAGTAAAGGCAGCTGGCCTCAAACAGACAAAAAGTCAAGACCTGGTAGAAGTTCGATAACACAGGAGACATTGAATTTAATTGGCGAAAGGAGGAGTATAATACTGCACCAAATGAAGCGGGAGAAACGGACTGCAGATGCTTAAAAAATGCGTCTGACAAAAAGTGCAAAATGGCTAAACAGGAATGGCTAGAGGAGAAATAAAAGGCTGTTTAGGCATGCATGACTAGGGGAAAGATAGCTCTGACCTAAAGGAAAATTAAAGAGGCTTTTGCAGGAAAGAGAAGCAGCTGTATGAATATCAAGAGCTCAGGTGGCAAGCCAGTTTTAAGCGAAGAAGTAAAAGCTGAAAATTGGAAGGAATATATGGAAGAGCCCTACAAGAGAAATAAACATGAAAACAACATTACAGAAAGGAAAGAAGAAGTATATAAAGATTAGATGAAAGATATGACACTGCGAGAAGAATTTGATAGAGCACTGATAGACCCCAGTCGAAGCCCATGTGGTATGCGAAATATATGAGACACGCGAAATAGCTTTTGACTTCAGTGATTCCAGTTCCAAAGAGGAAACGCACTGACAAGAACTCTCAGTTTCATAAGTCATAGCTACATGTAACTGATATGAATTATTTACAGATGAATAGAAAAACTGTTCTAAGGCGATCCCAGGGAAGACCAGTTTGAATTCCGGAGAAATGTAGGAACAGGAGAGACCCTACTGACGCTGCAACTTACCTTACAAGACAAGTTGAAGAAAGCCAAATCTACTTTCTATCATTTCTGCATTTAGAAAATTTTTTTGAGAACGTTGACTAAAATACACTGTTTGAAATTCTGATGGTAGAAGGGAAAAAACACAAGGAGTGTAAGGTTATTTACAAATAGTAAAGAAACCAGACTGTAATTATAAGAGACCAAGAACATGAAAGAGACGGAGCAGTTGGAAAAGGAGTGAGACAAGGGTGTAGCCCATCCCTTCCTGTTATTCAGCTTGCATATTTAGCAAGCAGTAAAGTAAAGAGAAGAAATAAAAATTTCGAGATATGTTAATGGCATTGTAATTCTGACAGAGACTGCAATGGACTTCTTGAAAGACCAGTTGAACAGGATTGATAGTGTCTTGAAAAGAGGTTGTAAGATGAAGATCAATAAAAGTAAACCAAGGATAAAGGAGTGTAGTCTAACTAAATAACGAGTTGTTAAGAGAATAAGATTAGGGAATGAGACACTAAAAGTGGTAGATCGATTTTGTAATTTGGGCAGCGAAATAACTGATGAAGGCTGAAGAAGAGAGGAGGTAAAATACAGGCTTTCAATAGCAGGAAAAGCGTTTCTGAAGAAGAGAAAATTGTTAACATGAAATATGAATTTAATTGTTGGAAGGTCTTTTCTGAGGGTATGTGTATGGTTCGTAGCTCTTTACAGAAGTGACGTATGGACAATAAGCAGTTCAGACGAGATGACAATAGAGGCTGTTGATATGTGACGCTACAGAAGAATTCTGAATATTAGTTGTGTAAATCGAATAACTAATGAGGACGTAGTGGACGCAGTAAGCAGGTTCAAGTGGATGCAGGTTGTGCAAGCTATGTAGAGGTTAAGAGGCTGGCACAAGATACACTATATGATCAAAGGTACCCGGACACCTGGCTGAAATGACTTCAAAGTTCGTGGCGCCCTCCATCGGTAATGCTGGAATTCAATATGGTGTTGGCCCATCCTTAGCCTTGCTGACACCTTTCTGTTCAGTCAGGTGCTAGAAGGTTTCTTGGGGAATGGCAGCCCATTCTTCACAGGGAGCTGCACTGAGGAGAAGTATCGATGTCGGTCGGCGTTCCAAAACATCCCAGAAGTGTCCTATAGGATTCAGGCCAGAACTATGTGCGGGCCAGTCCATTACGGGGATGTTATTGTCGTGTAACCACTCCGCCACAGGCCGTGCATTATGAACAGGTGCTCGATTGATAGATGCAATCACCATCCCCAAATAGCTCTTCAAAGGTGGGAAGCAAGAAGGTGCTTAAAACATCAATGTAAGTCTGTGTTGTGATAGTACCACGCAAAACAACAAGGGGTGCAAGCCTCCTCCATGAAAAACACGACCACACCATAACACCACCGCCTCCGAATTTTACTGTTGGTACTACACACGCTGGCAGATGACGTTCATCGGGCATTCGCCGTACGCACACCCTGCTATCGGATCGCCACATTGTGTACCGTGATTCGTCACTTCACACGTTTTTCCTCTGTTCAACCGTCCAATGTTTACGCTCCTTACACCAAGCGGGGCGTCGTTTGGCATTTACCGGCCTGATGTTTGGCTTTTGAGCAGCCGCTCGACCATAAAATCCATGTTTTCTCACCTCCCGCTTAACTGCCGTACTACTTGCAGTGGATCCTGATGCACTTTGGTATTCTGTGTGATGGTCTGGGTAGATGTCTGCCTGTTACACTTTACCACCCTCTTCAATTGTCGGCGGCCTCTGTCAGTCAACCGACGAGGTCGGCCTGTACGCTTTTGTGCTGTACGTGTCCCTTCACGTTTCACTTCACTATCACATCGGAAACAATGGACCTAGCGATGTTTAGGAGTGTGAAAATCTCGCGAACAGACGTATGACACAAGTGACACCCAATCACCTGACCACGTTCGCTGTGAGTTCCGCAGTGCGCCCCATTGTGCTCTCTCACGATGTCTAATGAGTACTGAGGTCGCTGGTATGGAGTACCTGGCAGTAGATGTCAGCACAATGCACCTAATATGAAAAACGTATTATTATGGGGATGTCCGGATACTTTTGATCATATAGTGTATACTAGCATGGAGAGCTGCATCAAAGTCTTCCGACTGAAGACCACAACAACAACACGCCAAAAAGTACGGTTAATGGACTGATATCTGAAAGGTAATGTACGTATCTGAAAGGAACTCTTAGTGCGCGTGGAGAGAGATATCGCGTAGCGCTTCATGTCGCGAACACAAGAAACAGCAGGGCTTTACTTACGTGCAGTGTATAAGGCTACCCAACAGCCTCGTCGCAGTGTTAACAGTGTTTCCCGTCATATTATCGAACACTATCGGGCTTGGTTAGCACGAGGATGGATGACCACTGTGATCTGCTGAGCGGTGATGGCAAGCACTCAATCGTGTGAGGTAACA